>NW_007726242.1:964874-965911 GCF_000696425.1 Galeopterus variegatus
TTTTTTTTTTTTTTACCATTCTAGAGGATGTATGGGGTATCTCACTGTAGCTCAACTTATGACTGATGAAATCGATAATCTTTTTATTTATATTAATCACTTAAATATCCTCTGTTGTAAAGTATCTATAGTTCTTTCCCCCGTTTTCTATTCAGTTGCCTGACCTCCTCTTATTGATGAGTATAATCAGGATTTGAGTTCTCTGTCATATGTATGTATTGCAAATATTGTTTCCCACTCTGGATAATGGTGTCATTTGATAAACAGAAGTTTTTAAGATAAATTTTTAAGATAGTTTAATTCATCAGGGTTTTTTTTCCCCTATGGTTAATGTTTTTTTGTGACCTACTTAAGAAATCTTTTCATACCCAAATGTCATGAAGATCTTCTGGGTTTTCCTCCAGGAGCTTAATTTTTTTGTCTTTCATATTAAGGTCTACAGTCCACACAGAAGGTTCATTACTCATTCTTTTCCATATGGGTTCCAGTTGACCCAGGATCATTTATTAGAAAAACTGTCTTTTCCCCATTGTACTGCACTGTCACCTTTGTCATACAAGAAGTGTCTGCAAATGCATGGGTCTGATTCTGGGTTCTATTACCTCTTCCACTGGTCTATTTGTGTATAGTTCTGTTTCAGCACTCTCTATTCTGTTTCTTTCTTTCTTTCTTTCTTTCTTTTTTTTCCAAGTCTTGTACCAACACAACACAGTTTTAATTACTCTAGTATTATAGTGAGTCTCATACTTGATGATGTAAATCCTCCAGCTTTGTCTTTTCTTTGCTTTTTTTGAGTATTGGCTATTCAATTTCCACAAAATTTCTGCTGGGATTTTGGTAAGAATTGGCCTGAATCTACAGATTAATACTGCAAAACCTGGGAGTATTCGATTCCATGAACATGGTATATCACTATATTTACTTAGGTTTTCTTTAATTTCTCTGTAATTTTTTTATGGTTTTGTTTTCTGTACAGTTCTTACACATCTTTCATTATATTTATTTCTAAGTATTTGTTGTTTTTGATGCAATTATAA
>NW_007726242.1:966481-969529 GCF_000696425.1 Galeopterus variegatus
TTACTTAGGTTTTCTTTAATTTCTCTGTAATTTTTTTATGGTTTTGTTTTCTGTACAGTTCTTACACATCTTTCATTATATTTATTTCTAAGTATTTGTTGTTTTTGATGCAATTATAAATAACTTTTGAAAGTTTCATCTTCCAGTTATTTCTTGCTGGTATATAGATATGAGTATACTTTTGGTTTTTATATATTGGCTTTATATCCAGCAGCTTTCCTAAATTCTCTGATTAATTCTGATAGATTTTCTGTAGAATATTTTTTGCATTTTTATATGAACACATTTATGTCATCTGAGGATTTTTATTTCTTCCTTTCCAATCTTTTCTTTTTCTCTATTTTTTTTTTTTTTTTTTACGTTGTCTGGTTAAGATCTCTAATACAGTGTTTAGTAGAAAGTGATAACAGACATGTTTCTATTTCATTTCAATCTATAGGGAATGTTGTCAATATTTTATGATTAACTGTGATGTTTAGTGTAGGTTTTTTGTAGATGCTGTTTATCAGATTAATGAAGTTCTGCTGTTCCTAGCTTGCTACGAGTTTTTATCATGACTGGGTGTTAAATTGGGTCTGATGCCTTTTTAGCATCTATTGAAATAATGATGTGATTTTTCCCCTTTATTTTGTTCATGTGGTGAATGATATTGAGTCATTGAATTGTGAGAACCTTGAATTTCAACTTATTTGTGACGTATTATCCCTTTACATGTTACCGTATTTCTTTTACTAATATTTTGTTTAGGAATTCTACATCTGTGTTCCTGAGAAAGAATGGCCTGCGATTTTACATTTTTTAAATGTTCTCATCAGATTCTGGTAGATTGTGATAGCTTCATAAAACCATTTGAAAATGTTTCTTCTTTTTAGTTCTCTGGAAGAGCTTGTGTAAAACTGGTGTTATTTCTTAAACATCTGGAAGAATTCACTAGTAAAGCCATTTGTGTATGGAAATTTCTTTATGACAAGGTTTTGACTTAAAAATTCAATTTATTTATTAAATATAAGACTATTCAGATTTTATGTTTCTTCTTTTGTCAGTTTTGGTACATTGTACCTTTCTAGGAATTCAACTCTTTTTCACACTGTCAAATTTATTGGCATGGAGTTTCTTCATTATGTTTTTATTATTTTATAAATCTCTGTAGAATCTGTTCCTGATGTCACCTTTATCACTCCTGATATTGGTCATATGTGCTTTCTTTTTTTGATTTCTCTTTCTAGAGTTCTATCAATTTTTAAATTAATTTCTGCTACCTTTATTATTTCTTTCCTTCCCCTTTGGGTTTAAATTCCTGTTATTTTTCTGATTTCTTGTGATTGATACATAGATCATTAATTATATATATATGTATGGATTATATACATACATATATCAATGTGCATTTTCTTCTACACCTGGCTGTAGCAGCATCCTACAAGTTCCCATTAATGTTTGTTTTTTTTTTTTTAAAAGATGACCAGTAAGGGGATCTTAACCCTTGACTTGGTGTTGTCAGCACCACGCTCACCCAGTGAGCCAACCGGCCATCCCTATATGGGATCCGAACCCATGGCCTTGGTGTTATTAGCACCGCACTCTGCCCAGTGAGCCACAGGCTGGCCCCCCATTAATGTTTTTAAACAAATTTTAGTTGACACACTGTAATTGCACATACTTATGGGGTACAATCTGATGTTCTGATACACGAACATGTTGTATAATGATTGGGTCAGGGTAGTTAATGTACAGTGATGCCACAGGGCCCAGTGGCTCTGTGGCAGGCCTTCTGGGACAGGTGGAGCTACTGCCAGACTGGCTGGCTGGCTGGCATGGGCACCTGGGCTCATGGGCCGCAGGTTGTGCAGGGTGGGTGCACGGCGAATGTGGTGGACCGGTCCTTATTGGTGACTTCCTCACTGAGCAGGTCTGTGGGTTCTCCTGGGAGTAGGGGCTGCTGCGTGGGTTCAGACCCTGGGATTCTTGGTCTTTGTGTTTGGCCTAGGTTCCAGGACAGCAGGGGTCATAGTCCTACAGGCAAACATGTGAACGTGGTAGAATGAAGGTGGGTCCTCAGGAGGGAGCCAGTTTGCACCAGCCTCCAAGGCAGGACACACTCTGCTGGTGGGTTCGGTTTCAAGATGGCCATGTAGTAGGTTGGAGGGTCGGGGTTGCTCTACCCGGGCTTCTGCTGTAAGGCCATGCAGCTGCACAGACTCCCAGCTATTCTCCAAACTGGGTTTTGGGCCCGTGAGGCCTGGGGGAGTCTCTTGTGGCAAGGATTGCTGGCGTTTATGATGGCAGTGGAGGCAACTGGGGTTTGTCCAGCTTACCTTCTCTCTGCCCGACTCTAAGCTGGTCCCTGCAGGGAGACAGCAAGGCAGGGGCAGGCTGCTTTCTCTGCACTCTGTGGTGCTATCCGGGTCTTCCGTGCTCCACAAGGATTTTGGCACTCCCCTGGTGCTCTGCAGCGTACTTCTTCCCTAGTTCCAGTCAAAATATATTGTTTGTTTGGGTCTCTTTTTGTCGGAGAACAAGTTCAAGACTCCTCAAATCTGCCATCTTGTTCCGCCCTCTATTTTTTTTGTCATTCAGTTCAAAATATTTTCTAATTTTTGTTGTGATTTCTTCTTTGATCTATTGATTATTTAGAAATGTGTTGCTGAATTTAGAAGCACTTGTGGATTTTCTAATTATCTTTCTGGTATTTTGGTATTCATTTCTGGCTTAATTCTATTGATTTCAGAAAATATATTCTGAATGATCTCAGTCCTATAAAGTGTGTTAATAATTGCTTTATTGCCCAGTATGTGGTCAGTTGTGATAAATGTTCTGTGTGCACTTGAAAACAGTGTGTATCCTGCCATTGATGGGTATGGTGTTCTAAGTATATTAATTAGATCAAGTTTGTTTATAGGGTTGTTGAAATCATCCCCATTCTTAATGATTTGATTTCTGAATTACTGAGAGAGATGTGTGAACATCTTCTACTGTGAGTATTGATTTATCTGTTTTTCTTGTTCATCCTCTCAATTTTTCCTTTCTACATTTTGAAGTTATATGCAT
>NW_007726242.1:970118-985790 GCF_000696425.1 Galeopterus variegatus
TTAGATCAAGTTTGTTTATAGTGTTGTTGAAATCATCCCCATTCTTAATGATTTGATTTCTGAATTACTGAGAGAGATGTGTGAACATCTTCTACTGTGAGTATTGATTTATCTGTTTTTCTTGTTCATCCTCTCAATTTTTCCTTTCTACATTTTGAAGTTATATGCATACAAATGTAGATTTATTATGTGTTCCTGGATAAATTGACCTTTTTGTCCATATGATATACCTTAAGTTCTGTTTTCTTTAATATCTTGTGATTTGTCTAATATTGATATAGGTATACTAGCTTTCTTTTGGTTAGTGCTTGCATGATATATATACTTTTTCATTGTTGATATTTCTGTTTCTTTATTTTTGGTACTTGTTTTCTATAAATATCTTTTAGTTGGGTTTTATTTTTATTCTCACAATTTTAATTTTTTAACAGGATAATTTAGATGAGTTTTTAATAGGTATGGGATCTAATACCTACTATTGTTTGTTTTCTGCTCTACTCATCTGCTTTAAATCCATTTTTTAAAGTCCTTTTTGCCTTCTCTGAGACTAATTTTTTTTATTGCTCCATTTTCACCCTGTAGGATCTTGTTAATTACCTTCTTTAACTAGTCTTTTAGTGGTAAGTCTAATAAGTAAAATCAGCTTATTATTGTTCAAAGTAAATAATTCTCAGACAATACTAGTACCTTAAAACATTAATTCTATCTTCTTCCTCCTACCTTTTGTTATTTTTTCTATGTATTTTAATTTTACATATAATTTCAATCCCTCAAGACATTTTAATTCTTGTTTTATACAGTCTATTATATCTTTATCCACATATTTACTCTTTACATTGCCTTTCCTTCCTTCTTACATTTCCATATTTCCACCAGGGATTATTTTCCTTCTGTCTGGAGCACTCAACGTTATATTTTAATATGAGTTTGCTGGTGACAAAATTTCTGTTTTTAATTTTAGTATCTATTTCGTATTCACTTTTGAGGGATAGTTTCTGTTGAATTGGCTATTACATTCTTTTAACGCATCATATGTTATTTCATTGTCTTCTGGCTTGTTTTTTGTCATCTTTGAAAAGGCAGCTTTCAGTCTTATTTTTGGTCCTTTAAAGATAATTTGTCTTTTTTTCTCATGCAACTTCTAAGATATTCTTTGATTTTAAGTAGTTTTACTATAATGTGCCTCAGTGGGTTTTCTTTGTATGTATCCTTCTGGGAATTTATAGTGCTTTTCGAAATTCACTTTTCAGTATTTATCTTTTCAAATAATGTTTTTACTCCATTCTTTCTCTTTTCTAATTCCAGAACTTTATTCACACATATATTCAACCTTTTCACCATGTCCAATATGTCTCTTTTTTGTTTTTCTATATGTATTTTCTAGTTCACTAGTCTTCTCTTTTGCTGTCTCCAAAATACTGTTAAATCTATCTACTGAGTTCTTAACTTTAGTTTGTGTTTTCCAATTCTAGAATTCCCATTTGATTCTTTATTCCAATTCTCTGCTGTATTTGTAATTCTCACTTTCTTGAACATATTAATCACCGTTTTTTTAAAGTTCATGTCTGATAGATAGCTTTGGTACTTTAGTTCTGTCGGTCCTTTTCTATTGTCTGTTTTATATCTTGATTCAACTTCTTAGTATTCCGGATACTTTTTGATTGAATCCCTGACATTAATGTGAAGGAGTACAGAGGCTGTGAATGATGTTATATTACTCCAGAGAAGATTTGCTTTCTCTGCTGATAGGTAGCTAGAGTTCAAGCAAACCACATCAATCCAGCCAGTGTGAAGGAGTACAGAGGCTGTGAATGATGTTATATTACTCCAGTGAAGATTTGCTTTCTCTGCTGATAGGTAGCTAGAGTTCAAGCAAACCACATCAATCCAGCCAGGTACTATGTTAGCTGGAGGTTGGGCTGCAGTGTTTGTAAAGTTTAGCCTTCTTCTTGTTTGCCCTTACTACTCTGTTGTTGCCCTCCAGGACTCCCAGCTGAGAGTTTCATATGTTTACGATTACCTTCCTCCTTGGCAGGTCCTGAATTCTAGGTGTTGGCTCCACAGTACCATAAGACTATAGAAAATTCTGAATTTCTGCTTAGCTTTAGTCTCTTGCCCTGGGGAACTTAAGAATTCGGCAAGTTCTTTGAGGGGAAATATTACACTAAGTGTTGGGACCACCTCTCTGTATTTCCATTCCCTCCCAAATATTAAACTGTCAAGTCTGCCTCAGGTGACATTTCATGCCTTCAGACAGATTTTTTTTTCAGTTCAGATTTTCTAGTTGTTTTCTACAGCAGTGTTGGCTGGTCAACCACAGGCTACTCTTTCATGGCCAGAAATGAAAGTCATTTCTTAAGATTTTGAGGTTTGTCAATACTAGTGTTCAGCTTTGACCATTCTTTGTTTTGAACAAGGATATATTATTCTGAGCTCAACAGGATTTTAGCTTTAAAATGTACCCGTTTAATTTTCCTTTCCAGATAATTAAAGGAATTTTTCTTTTCTTTTTTTTTTTTTATTATAGCTTACTTCAGGAATGAATGGGAAAGAGAAGCAATGAAAAGGAGACTTTTTCTTGATAAGATTTCACAAGAATCTCTGGGTTTAGTATCTAGTCCTCACACTGCATTTCTTAGTACAGTCTTAAATAGACTTAAGTTAAAAAACAGATAGTCACAAACATACATGAAAAACTAGTAAGCAATCAAGAACTCTACTTCTTAATACCTAAGTACCCAAGAAGCCAAGTGAGATGGTTGTTAAGTGTGAATTTGGGTTTGAAGAAATAAATGACTTTGTCAGATAGTTTATGGGGCATGGTTTCTGTCAAGTAGCAGAGTCTCATTTGTAGTGACCAGTATACTCCTTTACCCAGATTCAGGGCCTCTCCCTTCTTGACACACTGGGTATATCTTGGCAGATTTCTTGCTTTGTTCCTAATTTTACATATGGATTTGTAGACATTGCTTCCTCAAAAGCAGCAGGAAGTTCTTACTTTTTTTGTAGATACAAGTGTTTCACACAGCCTGTACAGGAGCCTAGGTTTTTATTGTCCATCTGAATGCTAAGATAAGTCTGTAAAACATAAAAGTGTTGGTTTTGGTAGTTACTCTTGAGTTGAATTTTTTTTTCTACCAAGCAACCTCTAGTGTCAATGGTTTTCTAAGGCCACATCTGGGTTGTCTTAGTAACGGTATCACTAGTTATAGTGAATAGACAGTGTGTACAGTCTGTTTTTTGTTGCTTAGAACACCTGAAACTGGATAATTTATAAGAGAATGAAATTTATTCTTACACTTTTAGAGTCTGGGAAGTCCAACGTCCAGGAAATACATCTAGTGAGGGCCTTCTTCTTGGTGGGAAGACTTTATAGAGTCCTGTGGAAACTCAGGGTATCACATATCAAGGGCTGGGCAGGAGCACATTTTTGTGCTCACTTGCTCTCCTTATAAAGCCCCCAGTCTACTCCCTAATAACTAACCCATTACTCCATGAATAGATTAATCCATTCATGAGAGTATAGTCCTCATGATACAATCACCTCTTAAAGGCCCTTTCAAATACCATATTGGGGGTTAAGTTCCAACATTAACTCCCAATAATGTTGGGGGGACATTTAAACCACAGCACAAGGTGTGTGTGTATATATATATTTTATCTGTTAACATAACAGGTGGTCTGTATCAGGTTTTACTGAGTCTTATAAAGTCAAGTAACTTCTCTATAATCATAAAGAAAGTAAGTGTTGTCCTCAGGAATCCAGCCCCAGCCTGTGACTTCTGAACTCAAGGTCCTAAGCTCTTCTGCCTCATACATTATATATTAGTTCAACTCCATCATAGTCCTCTGTTCATTTCTCTTCCCTCTCTCTTTCTTATCTTCACTTCAAGAAATCTTCAAAACTGCAACCTGCGTGTTAGCATTATTAACAGCCTCACCATCTCATTTCATCTAGGTGATTACTAGGGTAAAACAGACATTTTTATTTTTAATGTCTTTCAGACTGGATGACTACGCCTATGAGTAAAGAATCTACTCTTGAGGCAGATATTCCTGAAGAAGAGTTGGATCAGTGGACTATAAAGGAAAGATTCATTGGAGATAGTCACTGGAAATGTGCTAGCCTGTTGGAATGGCATTGTGGAGGCCAGGAGATCAATTTACAGCAAGTGGTACTTGCTCACCAGGATACCTCATCTGGGGTTACTGAACAGGAATACGATGAATCTGGGAAGGGCTGCACCATGCGCTCATCTTCTGTTCTAGGTCAGGGATTCCAACCTAGCAAAAAAGCCTTTGAGTGTAGTGAGTGTGGAAAAGTCTTCTCTAAGAGTTCAACCCTTAAAAAACATCAGAAAATTCATAGTGAAAAAAATGCAAATCAGAAAACTCATATTAAGGAGAAACGATATGAATGTAGAGAATGTGGGAAAGCCTTTCACCAGAGTACACATCTTATCCATCACCAACGAATTCATACTGGTGAGAAACCTTATGAATGTAAAGAATGTGGTAAGGCCTTCTCGGTGAGCTCCTCACTTACTTATCATCAGAAAATTCATACTGGAGAGAAGCCTTTTGAATGCAATTTATGTGGAAAAGCTTTTATCCGAAACATACACCTTGCCCACCATCATAGAATACATACTGGAGAGAAACCTTTTAAATGTAACATTTGTGAAAAAGCCTTTGTGTGTAGGGCACATCTTACCAAACACCAGAATATTCATAGTGGAGAGAAACCCTATAAATGTAATGAATGTGGAAAAGCCTTCAATCAGAGTACAAGTTTTCTTCAGCATCAGAGAATTCACACTGGAGAGAAACCCTTTGAATGTAATGAATGTGGAAAAGCCTTCAGGGTGAACTCTTCCCTTACTGAACATCAGAGAATTCATACTGGAGAGAAACCTTATAAATGTATTGAATGTGGGAAAGCTTTCAGGGATAATTCATCCTTTGCACGACATCGGAAAATTCACACTGGAGAAAAACCTTACAGATGTGGTTTGTGTGAGAAAGCCTTCAGGGACCAATCAGCCCTAGCCCAACATCAGAGAATTCATACTGGGGAAAAACCTTATATGTGTAATATATGCGAAAAAGCCTTCAGTGACCATTCAGCCCTTACTCAACATAAGAGAATTCACACTAGAGAAAAACCTTACAAATGTAAAATCTGTGGGAAAGCCTTTATCCGAAGCACACACCTTACACAACATCAGAGAATTCACACAGGAGAGAAACCCTATAAGTGTAATAAATGTGGGAAAGCTTTCAACCAGACTGCAAACCTCATTCAGCATCAGAGGCATCATATTGGAGAAAAGTGATATGAATACAGTTTGTATGGAAGAGCTTTGAGACTGAATAGATTATTGAAAATAAGAGAGTCCATTCTAGAGAATAACTGAAAGCTTATATGAAGACAGTCATTTTATTTACTGAGAGTCAAGCTTCACAATATTGTGGGTTTTGAGAATTTAAGAATGGCAAACTCTCCTCATTGTTTAGTACTGCCTCAATTGAATAGCAGTACTGTTTAGTCTGAATTACCAAGTATCAGAACAAAAATGGAGCTTTATTAGCAACATAAAAATTGGTTTATTGAATTTACAATTTGATTATTAAAAGAATTTATAACATTGTAAAAATTAAGGTTAAGAAGCAAAGGAACAAAAAAGTAAGAAAATGGTCTACAAGCATTTTACTCTACTAGATTCTCCTATGTAAGAGTTGCCACCTATAATGGAATCCTTAATTCTCTCCTCACCCACACTCCTGACACCCAGGATAAAGACAGTGCACTCACCCACGTACCAGCCCAGGAATTTTTTAAATGATGCTTCCCACCTGCTTCAAACCATCTTTTGTCAGATCTCCCTGGCCTATCTGTCCACTGGCTTCTTATCTGTATTCTCCTTCTGGGACAATTCATTTGAATGGTGTGACCCTCTTCTGATTTAGCAACTCCTGTTAACATTGTGTCACTTGTTACCACACCATTGGGGAGTGTGGTGATCTGATATCATGCACAGTCCATGATTCTGGATATTGCACCCCAATCCAGCTTTCAGGATGGGATATCTGTCTGGGAGGCAAAGTTTGATCAAAATTCTTTAGTTACCCAATTCTTCTGGGTGTCAGGTTGACTCTGACTCTAGGATGATATCTAAAGTAGGGGCTTCATATGTGTAGCCGTTACCCTCCAGTTGTTCTGCACTGTAGTTATTTCTTCTACACACAGCAGTCAGGGACATGCCCAGCTTCAGGAGTGATGGTCCAGGCCACCTCCACTTCTGTGACTTGCCATTTCCCCGTGTCCAATTGACATGAGAGATGAGAGCCCCAAGGCCAGTTCTCAAAATGCTTAACTCACTCTCTTTTCCTTGGCTGGACAGTCCTCTGTGTCCACTAAATTAGAGTATATTTGCTTTTCCCAGAATATTGAACTGCTACATCCTGATCCTTGTCCTGCTTTTGTCTGGGTTTCTGAAGGTATTAATTCTATACCTAGGAGAGCAGAGAGCTTTGAATTTCAGCTTTTGCATTTGAAAGTTATCATTTCCTCTCCTTTGTCTGGGCGTCCCAATGCTTAAAGACTCCCATTCTGACAGTGATAAGCAACATGTTGAGTAATTCCATGGGTCAAGAAGTGGTCAATAGCACCATTGATATTCTCCAGTAGGTATGTGTCCCTGCTCAAAAGTTTGAGTGATACATTAGTCCCACAGGTACAGTTCCTTCACCATTTTTAAGTTGAAGTCACAGAAAATAACATAAGTGTGCCTTCACACACACAGCCTCTGGGGGCAGTCTCGCCTTCCTCACCACAAGGAATGGAGGAGCCTGCTCTACTGCAAGCTGGGACATACCATGCAATGAAGATGGAAGAGCAAGTAAATTACCATTCTGGGAAGCAAAGTGGCAGGTTCTTGGAAGTACTACCCATGAATTTGGACAACCTGGTCCTGCCAAATGTTGCACCTCAGCTCCAAGTTACGGAAGAGGATATTCTATGTCATGTGGGACTCTAGGTTGATGCATAGACTTAGAAGCTTGCAGCAGCTTCAAAGCCTCAGTTCTATAAATTCAGCTCCCATCTAATAAATGCCACCTGTGTAGGAAGGCATCTCCTGTTAGGTGTTGAGCAACTCATTCTTTCTTATTAAGCAGCATGTGAAACAGCATTTCAAAAGGTAATGTGGGACTGCCCATGCCCTGTGCCCACACATTCATCTGCAGCCTTATATGGCTGGTGATGACTCCAGATTCCACAGTAAACCTGGAAAACCGTGCTCACCTGCCCTTAGTACTATCCATATGCCCTGCCAGGTTACAACTAGCATGATCTCCCCCACCCTTACCTTGAATCCCTGAGAAACATGTTTCTTAACTGGGTTTGTTGTTCATTTTCTTCGTTTTTAATGAAAGTATGAGAGCTACTGCCACTTGGTATGTGCCTGCAGTTGAGCCAGGCCAAGGCCTGCTTCCAGTTTTAAGAGCCTCATTCATCTCAGGGCCAGCCCCAGGAGCTGTTCCTCCAGCAGAGTGCTGCAGTCTGAAGGCCCTCCATCTGAGATTACAGTCCACTTTCCCTGAACACAGCTTCTGTCAGGCTTGGGTCTTCATGAAATTAGGCCTCTGAAATGCTTACTCATTTATCCCTGTCTGGGAAGGCAAAAAGTAATTAAATGGCCTGTTAGATAGGCCTAGGCCAATATACTTGAATATATTTATGGTAATAGTGCTTAGCCAGGCATGGCTTTATTATATTCTTATATGATTAACAGCTTATCGTATGCCCTTCTCAACTAAGGGAATCAGCATTGCCTGGGTGCTATTCTGTACCTTTCTAACCTGGAGCAGTATGGCTTTCTACCTGGGCGATCTAATCTGCCTCAGCATCACCTTTGGCTCAGACTCTAATTGTGCATTTTCGACAGTCCAGAGATAAAAGAGTTCCTCAGCCATGATACGGTCTTTTCTGATTGCTGACCTTGTGGTGGTAGACAAGATTCAACAGTTATTGCGAGGGTCTTTTCTCCACCCCACCCTCAGCCAGGTTAATCCCAAGACATCCAGTGATTCCTAGGAAGAACATCTCATTCCATACCTTGCTCTTTCTAGTCTTATTGATTAGCCACTTAGAGACTCCAACTGTGGCAGAAGGTGAAGGATTGCTATTTAGGACCCTTCAGGGTTAGAGTTCATGAGCTGATAATGTGTCATCTTCAGCAGCCCCCTCATCACATATCCAGCTCATCCACCACTCCCTGCTCCACGTAGTGCACAAAGACTGTTCCCCATGCACTCATGACCCTACCATCTCAAGATGGCAAATCTTGTGCCTGTGGCAGAGGAAGTCCTGAACTGACACGCTGCCAGTCTCTGCCCCTTCTCTCTGCCAGAGAAGCATACCCAGGACTCACCTCCCATTTTGGAGCTCTCCTCCCATATTTCAGAATTGCCCAGTGGAGAAACTCATTGGAAGTGCCAATTCCACGCTGCCCAGGAGAAGGGTTTGGGTAGGGGACTACCATCTAGATTGAGATACTCTTCATGTCTGTGGGCTCCTGTGAACAGCCACTGAAACTGCCTGGCCTTTAGGGGGAAAAAAATTGCTCCAAATTTCTCCTTTCAAATTCCTCTAAATTTACCTCTCTTCTCAGGTGTTCCTCATCTCCAGCTGACTGGTTTTGCACCTGGGTTCTTTCTCCCAGCCCAAGCAGCTTGCCTAGCTCCAACAGTGGCATCTCGCTACGGTGTTGCCTTCCTCTGTTTGCGTTCAGTGACTGCTTGTAAAATGGCACCTTGATCCTGTAGCAGACTCAGGCTTCCAGCTTACCGTGCCTGAGCCTCAGAGTCTTAGAATAAAATAGCCCTAAACTCAATGCCTTTGATAGAGAAAACAATTTAACTCGCTTAAACACCAACCTAAGATCACCATAGCCTCTAATTCCTCCCCTTTCCTTCCTTGTTCCCTTTCACTTTGCCCCGCCTTCCACATACTGCCAGATGGTCAGCAAGATGACGTGGAGACATAAAGCTGCCACCCTACTCTGCCCCACAGTTGGAGGGCTCCCTGCTGCTTGGCCCATCTCAACTCCTGCTAAATATACTTTTGATAATATTTTTACTTTTATTATTTTTATACCAGTTTGTGAAGGGGAAAAAAATACAAGGCTTGATTGTTTCTCATCCCTCCAGGACGTCTCAGTTATGCTAATAATGATTATTTTCTGCAAGTGCCCGGATTTGGTAGTACTGACATATTCCCTCCATGTTCTCTGTGGCACCCTGTATATCATACATCACTATCCTTTAAAAACAAAAACAAAAAACTGTTGGGATAAGAATTATTCATCAGTGTATCTTTCCGAAAATAAAATGAGAAAAGTACGCAGTGTTCTAAGAGGTTATCTTGTTAGATATCACTAAGATGTGGCTAGAAGCCGGGCTTCAAAGTGTTATCTCTTTATGGCCAATCTGGTCCTAGTTCCCCACAATGACCATCCAAACCTACCTGGTACCAGAAACCATACTGTTCAGGCTGTGGAGTATAAAAAGCTCTGTCCCTGGCACTGGGGTTAACAGTTAACACTTGAGGGCATACCTTGTGCCAGATACTGTTGTAAGTACTTTACATAAATTGATTCATTTAATCCTCACAATTATGAGACTGTTACTACTATGCTATGTTGTGTCCTATTATGAGATGGTCAATCAGATGCAGCTCAGGAAAACAAAGTTTATTATATTCACAGGTTCTAGAGACAGGAAGACAGGAGTGCAGGGGAGGCATTAGGTCAGAGCCTTTATTGGGGTTTCCGAAGGAAAGGAAAGGAATGACAGAGTGAACAGTTTAGGACCGCCTAATTTGAATAATTTGGGGGGCCTTTAAGCTATTTTGGGGTGGTCCCTGTTTGCCTGGTATCTGGCCCTGGGATGACAAGGGCAGAAGAATATTGTCTACTGGGGTGTACAGTTCGTTTAGAGGCAGCCTGGCTCTGGACTGGCCAGTTTGCATATCAAAAGCATGCTCCTAGCTGGGCCCTTTACTATCTCTAAGAAATGGCTAGAACCAGAAGGGGCAGTCTCTCTGTCAGAAAGTTTTTTTAAGATGTTAAAACATCATAAGATGCATAAAATAAAATATATATACAATACAGATCCCCATGTTAAGGTTGAAGAAAGGTTTAGAAACTTGTTGAGTCATGCAGCTGGTAAATGGTGAATCAAGATTTGACCCCAGGTAGTGTAGTTCCAGGACACATGTGTTTACCCACTACACTTGGTCACATTCTTTATGACACATTCTAGGCCACACTAGAGAGCTCCTTGGCTCATAGTATTGGGGTGGAGCTGATGTGGCTGTCAGTGAGTGGGAGACTGTGCGGCAAGTCTTGCAGCCATGCTTCCAGGCATGGTTTTCCACACCACGCACTTCCACAAGACAGCCCTTCTTCAGCCGTGGGTTGGCAAGGTGGGAAGAATTCAGAGCATTCTTCCAACTTGAGAAGCTGGAACCAGGGGTTCACAGACAAACATCTGAACCTGACAACATGGCCTTGTGACTCTCCTGGGCGCAGCCTGTGATGACCACAGCAGGTCCCAGACCCAGGCCAAACGAAAGGGTTACTGCTAGGAAAGTCCATTTTATTTCGGGCTAGGAACACATAACCCATGCAATGTGTTCCACAAGAGGAAAGCTGAGGCTAGTGGCCAGAGAAACAGAAAGGGCGATGTAGTGATTCACTTAATAAATAATTTCTGCCAAGCATAGTGTACAGTGGTTCTATATTATAGCTACTGCCTTCATGATCCTTAAATGGGAAGACAAGTATTATAAAAGAAAACACAAGAGTAAATAGAATAGGATACTTGCAAAGCAAGTTCACTGTGCACTGGTTACCTGCCTGAGTCTGGTGAGAAAGAAAATTCAGACACACAACAAGTTACATGAAGTGGGTTTATTACTTACAGATAGGCAGCAAGGGATAACAGAAGCCTAAGACTCATGACAGGCTGGTCCCCCAAGGCCCAGGGCAGATGGAGTCTCATCTGTGTGTGCCCCACTTGTCTTGCAGTGAGAGACCCTGGTAAGCAGCCCACCTGGGTTTTATATCCCCAGGGGAACATGACTCACTGGGCTAAAGTGTTGAAGGGCATCCTGCTGTAGGAGGGATGGGAACAAAGCCTGAGCTGTTCTGGCTAGTCCCTCCCTATCTCAGCATGTTGCATTCCCAGCACATTCTAGTTATTCTTAAGAACAAGTGAGAAGGGGGAAGAACTGGGTTGGTCCAAGGCCACCATGAGAACTGTCCTGCAATACTATGAAAGAAAGTGTCGGGCCCCAGCTTTAGATTGTGTGGTTGGAGCCAGCTGAAGAATTAATTGATGACAAGAGACACAAAGGACAAATGAGTGAGACAGGCAAAGAGATCGGAGCATTCTAGATAAACAGCATATGGGAAAGCTCAGGGGCAGGAACTAGCTTGGGCTGATTAAGAGCCTTTACAAAGGGGTGGGTGGGACTACCGGTCAAGATGACGGGATACATGGTCCCCAGCACCACTCTCTCACACAAATCAATTTACAGCTATAAAAAAGCACCGACAGCCAAGCTGGGGCCGCTGGAGCTCAGGGGAAGAGGAGGAGAGACCTACGGAGTTCATGTTCCACAAATCAATTTACAGCTATAAAAAAGCACTGACAGCCAAGCTGGGGCTGCTGGAGCTCAGGGGAAGAGGAGGAGAGACCTACGGAGTTCATGAAGGTGGGAGAAGCCACGATGAGAGAAAGAAAAAACCACCCTGCAGAGCGCACGGAGCAGGAGCTGGCAAAAGCCACAGCTGTGCCCTTCGGATGAAGTTGCTTGAAAGCAGCTGGGAGAAGAGGGCCTTGGTGGCCTCTAGGCCAGCGAGACCACTAATAGGGTTCCCGTGAACCCACATTGGAGAGAGGAGCCACAACTGAAAAAAAGGAGCCACTCAGAGGCCGGTGAGTCATCACAAGGGACCGGAGCATGGCCTGTCCCATGGGAAGTGTTTGCAGCATAGGCAGTGTAGGGAAAATGAAAGATAAATGGTCAGGATCCCTCAGATGTTCAGAATCTTACTGAGTATTTGATGTAAATATGCACGTGTGCCCAGGTGTTCCTTGGCTATTGTCTAATGTAATTGCATATGTGCGCCCAGGTGTCCTGGGTTATGGACTTAAGTATAAAGGATGAGTGTCTCTGACCCACAGGGCCCCCTGCCCCTGGGATGTCCTGGGGGGGGGGCCACGGGGAGGCTGCTACTGCTGCTGGAGGCTGTTGCTGCCAGTGCCCCCGGGATGCCCCAAGAGTTCACTGCAGCTGCTGCTTCTGCCACTACTGCTGCTGAAAGCTGCTACTGCTTCTGCTGAGGACTGAGCTCATGTCGTCTGCCAGTGGCTCCTGGGATCTCTCCCAATTATCTAGTGTGGACCTGCATGTGAGGGGTCTGTGACCCAGTCCGTACAATGGATTTGAAGGGTCTGTGGGCCCTAACCAATCAGTGTAGCTATGGCCCTAACCCTGACAATACAAATGGAAACTTAGTGTAACTAAAATAATGAAATGTTTTGGCTTTAGTTATTGTATTAGTCCGTTTTTGTTGCTTTTAACACAATACATTGAACTGGGTGATTTATAAAGAAAAATGAAATTTACTGCTTACAGTTTCTTTTTTTTTTTTTTTCCTTTTTGTCTTTTTTCGTGTCCGGCAACGGATCGCAACCCTCAGTGTCGCACCCGTACCGGACCGGGACCAGCAACAAGATCACAACCCTTGGTGTCGCATCCACACCTCGCTCAGCCAGTGAGCAGGAACCGGTCTGTATGTGGGATCCGAACCCTCGGCAGGAGCGCTGCCGTGCTCCCAAGCGGCGCACTGTAGCAGCGCGCCACCGGGCCGGCCCTACTGCTTACATTTTCTGAGGGTGGGAAGTCCAAAGTCCATCTGGTGGTGGCAACAGTGACCCAGGGGTCTCACATTGCAGGATGGTGGAAGCAGAGAGAGCAGCAGAGCAGAGAGAGACAGACTCTCCTCTTCTTTTAAAGCCTTCGGAACCACGACCCTGACCACCATTTTTAATCCATTCTCTACTGCGAGGTCCTAAAATCCAATCACCTCTTCAAGGCTCCACCTTTCAATTACCGTAATAAATTTCCCACCCTCTTAACAGTCACAGTTTCTAATACATAAAACTTGGGGAACACAATTCAAGCTTAAATGAGTTTTGGGGAGACATAATTCAATCCACTACAGTTATGACTTGCTTTAACAATACAATTGGCATAGCCGTACAATTGGCATAGTCACTTAGCTTTACAGGTGGTGGGGGAGACGGGCTCACCAGGGGAACACTGGGGCACAGCAAGGACAGCTGATCTGCACCCCAGTCAATGCAGGACCACTCAGTGGAGACTGGCCAGGAATATAGAATTATTGCATGGGGTGCAGTTTGATGGAAAGACTCAGGCCCAGACCAGAGTGTCTACACAACCCAAGTGCACCGGATTTCACTAGAACCAGAAGTACCTATAAAGTCAACCGTTAAAACCTGAGCTGCACAAAAAGCCTTCCCTAGGGAATCAGCAGCAAAGCAGCAATTTAGCTCAACCACAGAGCTTAAGTACTGGTCCCTACAGGAAGTTCCCCATTTTAGAAGTAAGCAAAGGACAGCAAATTAGTTCCAGTGCAGAGTTTAAGTGGTGGGAACAGCAAATAATCCAACACAGAACTGAAAGGAAAAACAAAGTACCCACAACCAGAGACTAAGTGTGATATTAACTAGTAAAGGTCTCATTTCACCAAAGAACCCCTACAACACCTAGAAGGACTGGAAGTCCCCTGGGGTACCAAGCCAGAAAGGGGGGAGGGCTGGGTGCCTCAGCCATGCCCCCCAACACCCACAACCAGTCCCAAGATGGGGGCCGAGGGCCTCAGCCACACACCCCCGACACACACCCAGCCAACTCAGCAATGACCACCAAGCCACCACAGGAAACACCCTCAGCTCTCCCATGCCAGGGTGGTAGGGGGCCGAGGGCCTCAGCCACGCCACCCTGACACACACAACCAGCCCAGTGATGACCCCCAAGCTGCAGCAAGAAGGGCCCTGGGTTCCCAAGCTGGGATAGTGGGGGGCGAGGGCTTTTGTCACACCCCCTGACATCTGCACCCAGCCCTACAAGGACCAAGCCACCACTGGAAGCCCCCTGGTCTACCTGTGGGAATGTGGGAGGTGCCACAAGCCTCAGTCCTGCCCCTCCTCCTTCCTCCTTCTTCCATCACATTTCCTTCTCCTTTCCCCTCTCCCCGTCCCTCCCAACTGCTCTGCAGCAACATCCTAGAATGTAAAAAAATATATTAATAAAATTACATTTTTTAAAAAAATGGTGTGGTTGAAGCCCAGAGAGTCAGGATCCACATGAGGAAGATGAGGTTGACAGGAAGAGGCAAGACAGCACAGGCCAGATCAGCCCATGCAATGAGCTTTGGTGGAAAGCACAAGGAAGCTACTGTCAGGTTTTAGATTTTGTATTTCAAACTTCAAAGCTACAGATAGTTTCTATGATAATATAAATTTTATCAGTGCATAAAAAGTGGAAATGTTTCCAGTTAATTTTCTTTCTTTTCCAATTAATTTTTCTTGTAGTGAATAAAAGACAGCAAGATTGGAAAAACTGTTTTAACGACCTAAAGTTCAATTGCTAATTTATTTCAGTCATATGCCTCTACCAAGGTATAGAGTTGGTCTCTGACACAAATATTACCCAATGTTATTTTATAATTTCTAGCCAATGTGATAAGAAAAATAAAGGAGTTGTAAATATTTACAGGAGTGGATATGCCAACTGCCACTGGTGAATTGCCCCAGGCCCCTCGCCAGTCTTTCTAGTCTGTTCCTGGGTACCTCCCAAACCTAAGCCACCCCACAGATCCAGCCATGGCCCTCCCCACTTGAAGTGTCTCTCCTTGGCCAAGGGTGGAAAGCAAAGCCATCAAGACCCTTCACAACCAGATCCTTGTAGACCTCTCAGCCTCATCTCCCACATCTTACCCTGCAGGGAGCTGTTCCTGGTACCCCAAACTGATTTGTAATTGTCTCTTTGTTTAGTTCCCCAACTAGACTATGAGCTCAAGGGCAGTGTCTTGACCTAACTTAGTCCTCTGAGCCCAGTGACAAAGATTCTGTCCTTGACCAAATATTTATCAGGCTCATGTGAGCCCTCTCCTCGACCAGGCCTCTATCTTGGCCCCCGTCCTTGCCAGGTCTGCCTAGCCCAGTTTCAGCAAGAATTTGGCTAAGTCAATTTAGAGAGAGAATCCTCCCACCCATGATATCTGATCAAGTTCCTCATTGACCCCCCACCTTTGATTTATAAGTCCTTGACCTGCCTTCAGCAGGAATCCCATTAAGTCAGTTTATCAAGAATCCCCCTACTCCTGGTATTTCCTCTTAGTACTCCATCCACTGATCCACTCATCCTGCTCGTTGGCTATAAAATCCCCAGCTGTCTTTGTTATATTCTGAGTTAAGCCCCATCTATGCCCTATTGCAATAGTCCTAACAACCTATTGCAATAGTCCTGAATAAAGTCTTCCTTACCATTTAATAAGAGTCAGAGTAATTTTT
>NW_007726242.1:986790-990680 GCF_000696425.1 Galeopterus variegatus
TCCTCATTGACCCCCCACCTTTGATTTATAAGTCCTTGACCTGCCTTCAGCAGGAATCCCATTAAGTCAGTTTATCAAGAATCCCCCTACTCCTGGTATTTCCTCTTAGTACTCCATCCACTGATCCACTCATCCTGCTCGTTGGCTATAAAATCCCCAGTTGTCTTTGTTATATTCTGAGTTAAGCCCCATCTATGCCCTATTGCAATAGTCCTAACAACCTATTGCAATAGTCCTGAATAAAGTCTTCCTTACCATTTAATAAGAGTCAGAGTAATTTTTTCTTTAACATCAGCACCCAGCTCAAGTTGAGCACATGGTAGTGTCAACAAATGTGTGTTAATAAATAAATGAAGTTGACTGTTTCCAACAAATATTTGTTGAGGCTTGTAGAGGATATTGTTGGGGTGAGCAGGACTGNTTCCCATGGTTATTTGATATTTTGAACCTTGGCTATGGGGCAAGATGACATTATTTACCTGAATGTAATGTTGTTTTCCAGTCAGCCTGGAGCTGCAGACTTGCACATACTATGTAAGGGAAACCGAGGAAGACATCAATAAAGCTATACTATGATTCCACCCCTCCAGCAGGACCATGAGATGACAGCAAGGACGGGAGCAGAAACCAGTCAAGTCTTGGTGAGACTGCACCTGGCCCCTTGCACGTGCCCCTCCCTCTTGCTTTTCATTGCCCTCATTCCATTCCCTCGGCCTCTTCTTTTAAAACCCCTCAGTAAATGAGTCTTTGAGTCTGGCCATTTGCCTTCAGGTTTACTGGAGAGATGGGTTAACCTCACATCTCTCCTCAGATCACTGGTATTCCTGAACAAAAGCTTCCATTTTCACCAACATTTGACCTTGTCTTTTTTGTCTGGGGGCAGGCAGTCAGACCTGTGAGTTCAGTATCAAATTTTGGGGAGCCTCTGCCGGAGCTGAGTGTGCCATTGAAATAGAGCTCCCTACACCCCCATAACGTACACTATATGCTTCTGTAGAATTGCTTGCTTAGCCTAAGTAACTCCATTTTAGCCCCTGTCTGACTGGCAGACTACCCCCCCCCCTTCTGCATGAGAAACCATTGACCTTCTCATAGAAACAAAAAACGTTGCATAGAAACAGGAGCCATGCACAGTAAACTATTACATGGGAACAGGAACCATACACGATGAAAACTTGTATGCTTGATTGCTCGAACAGCTCGTTCTCGGCCTCTGTGACCTAGCTCCTTAGCTTGCTTTGTGCACCTGGACAAACCCGTGTGCCAACGGGATGTAGTTTTTACCTTTAAAAACCCCACAAGACCAAGGCCCGAGGCCACTCTCCCTTGGTTGCTCCTTGAGAGCCGGTGGCTGGCCAGCTGGAGTGAATAAACTGCCCTTTTCTGCATGAGTGGTGTGTAAGTGCATTCTTGCAGGAGGGTGACTCACAACACAATGTTACAATATGACACATCTCTTTGAGGTAAAATGCCTTCAATTGGTGTATGTGATGTCAGAGGGAGGGTCTGGGGAGCCCAATAGTCAGCCTCAACCTATCCAGTCCTCTTATCAGGTTCTTGACTCACAACAGGAAAGAATTCAAGGGCAGAATCACAGTAGACAGTGAGAACAAGTTTAATATAAAAGATAAGAAATACAGGTTCTACAGAGAGAGTGTGGTATGCTCTGGAGACTGAGCAGGGCCCACACCAAGTTTAACACAAAAGTATTTTCAGTACACACATCACGTCTTTCTAACACAAAAGCAAGAAAAACACACTTAAAGTTCAGTAGGAAGTGCAGGCTGGCTCAAGAGAATGAGCAGCTGCTTGCTTAAAGTAACTTAGATACAAAGTAAAGTATACACACCTCAGCCAAAGAAGTATGTGTAGCCACCAGGAAAGTGAACAACAGCCCTGCCTTCAGCCGGGATTTAAATTTTATAGTTTCTCTACCTAATGAATATTCAATTAAGGGAGTGGCTCCCAGTTATGTAACATTTAGTCTTGCACATGCTTAATGGAGCTCTTCCTAGACCGTGTTCATTGGTCAGACCCTATCACATGCCCCAGGCATATTCAAGAATGTTCTGTGCTCTCTATTGAGCCTGTCCAGCTACTAGATTTGCATAAGCCAGCCCCTTGTGGTCTAATTTTCCCCATGTTGGAGCTAGAAATAGGTCTAACTAGCAGCAGCAACTTTCCTCCAGGGGAGATCTCAGAGGAGGGGGCTTGAGATCTCAGGGAGTGGCTGGAAACCCAGAGGCATGTCTGGAAACCCAAGCCTAGGAAAACTGAGCACCTACTGTATTGTATGGGTTGTAAAGGGAGCTTCTATTCCTGAGGGCTGCAGTATAAGGGAAAGTTCTGTACTCAGGCAGTTACACTGCATATAAATGTTGGGGAGGGGAAAGGAGGCATGGGGAGTTTTAGTTCTTTTATACCCTGAGTATTATTCATTAGATACATAACAATTTTTTAAATAGTTTAATGTGTTTTTTTTTAATTTTCCATGGCACGTGGTAGGAAACTCAAAAGGATGTATGCAGCAGCTCCAGCCTTCCCATCTCTCCTCCTGATGTTTCCCTCGCCAGACGCAACAACAGTTACCAGATTCTTGTCTTTCCAGAGATAATCTATACAAATGCAACCGCTCCCACTTTTTTAAAATACAGATGGTAGCATACTAGGAACACTTCTGCATTTTGCTACTTTAACAACATATCCCGAAGATCTTTCATTACATACAGAACTGCCTCATTCTCTGTAATGACTGCAAAATATTCCTTTGCCCAGATGCACCATAATATACTTAATTGGTGGTCCCAAACGGAGGTACAGTTGTTTCCAATCTTTCATTATTGCAAACAATGCACATTAATTATTGTAAATTAATGCCCTTAGATATAGTATGCCATTTTATACTTTGCCAAGTGTTTCTGTTGGAAAAACTTCCTGAAATGGGTTGCTGGAGTCAGGGTGTGGGTGCATTCTTTTTTTTTTAATGTAGAAAAACAGTGCCGTCTTGCACTCTTCCTGCTCTGGGGAGTGATGGGGTAGGAGAGGCTGCCCCACAACTTGTCAGCACCAAACATTAGCTAACTTTTTGATCTTTGCCAGTCTGAAAAAAGGGTATCTCAGGGTGGTTTTAATTTGTAGTTTTGTTACTACGGATTAGATTGAGCATCTTTTCGTTTGATTAAAAGCCATTACATCTCTAGTGCTTAGATTGTTGGTTTTTATAAATCAATTTATAGGTTCTCTATCCATAGCAAGGCAATTAGCCCTGTGTCATGAGTTGCAAATGTTTTCTGTTTTCATCTTCTGACTCTGTTCATAATGGGCTATTTGTTTGTTACAAAAGAGCTTTTGATTTTTAATTAAAATTGATTAATCTTTTCTTTTATGACTTCTGGGTTTTAAATCACAGGTAAAAAGTATTTACCCACATGAAGATAACTTTTCAAATTGTCCACTCTTTTCCAATTTTAGTTTTTACTTTAAAGTCTTTGATTCCTTGGAATCATTTTAAGATGTAAGATAATGAAACAAATTTAATTTTTCCCAGATGGCTATCCAGGTGTTGCAACACCTTTTATTAACTAAACCATCTTTCTCCTACTGATTTAAGATGGCATCTTTACCTTTTACCACATTTCACATGTATTTTGGTCTTTTTCTGAACCAAAACATATGTCCCATTGTTTTATCTACGGCCTATGAATCAGTACATTTTGAATTATTGTGGCTTGATAATTAATAACTTTTAAAAATATAAATTGACCCTTAAATATAGACAATAAACTTTTTTTTATTTTTCTAAAATGACTTTTTGATCTCAAAATCTTACCTTCTGGGGCCGGCCCGGTGGCGCACTGGATAGTGCACCGCTTGGGAAGCGCGGCGGCGCT
>NW_007726242.1:991057-996574 GCF_000696425.1 Galeopterus variegatus
ATGGCTATCCAGGTGTTGCAACACCTTTTATTAACTAAACCATCTTTCTCCTACTGATTTAACATGGCATCTTTACCTTTTACCACGTTTCACATGTATTTTGGTCTTTTTCTGAACCAAAACATATGTCCCATTGTTTTATCTACGGCCTATGAATCAGTACATTTTGAATTATTGTGGCTTGATAATTAATAACTTTTAAAAATATAAATTGACCCTTAAATATAGACAATAAACTTTTTTTATTTTTCTAAAATGACTTTTTGATCTCAAAATCTTACCTTCTTCTTTCACTTTATTTGGGACAATTTGAACTTGATTTTAATGCTAAGAAGAATGTCAGTGAAGATTTAGTCCTTCATTACACCTTACCTTCTAGATCAAATTTTCAGTGATGTATTTTCAGTCTTTTGTACACGACATTTTCCTTCCCATTTGAACTCCCAGACAGCCAACCTCATCTAATGAGCATCTCTGAGTGAAGCCAAGGGACACTGCTTTGGGCATGTTTAAGGGTGTCCGTATGACTTTGTCTCCATGTAGTTTTAGCCCTTTTTCTTTTCTTGTCTCTTTTTTTCTTGAATCATTGGACAAAAAAGTCAGTATGATATAGAAGAATTGAACAGCATCATTAACAAACTTGACTTTATGGAACTATATATAGAATACAGCACTGACATCACTACAAAAAGCTGAATGGGAATGAAAATACTACCTATCAAAACTAAAGCAGATCTTTTATTCTATTTAAAATCACTAGATCACATTTTATAGTGTGATCCTCTTCACAAAAGATATTTTCAAGCTTGTCTTCTGTTTCTTGACCATGGTAAGCAGGTTGGTATTTTTTTCTTTTTTCAATTTTGCCTGATGATTTCAGTATCTGAAGTCCTTGGAAGTCTTTTTTGTTGTTGTCATCTCTTGT
The DNA here is from genome assembly GCF_000696425.1 of Galeopterus variegatus. Taxonomy (NCBI): domain Eukaryota; kingdom Metazoa; phylum Chordata; class Mammalia; order Dermoptera; family Cynocephalidae; genus Galeopterus; species Galeopterus variegatus. The sequence continues at coordinate 991,983 of NW_007726242.1, forward strand.
TTCTGTGGGTTCTTACTCATAATACCTTATTTCCCTCTTTGACTGATTACTTTTTTTTTTTTCCTTTTTGTCTTTTTTCGTGACCGGCAACGGATTGCAACCCTCANTCTTCACAAAAGATATTTTCAAGCTTGTCTTCTGTTTCTTGACCATGGTAAGCAGGTTGGTTTTTTTTTCTTTTTTCAATTTTGCCTGATGATTTCAGTATCTGAAGTCCTTGGAAGTCTTTTTTGTTGTTGTCGTCTCTTGTTTCTGTGGGTTCTTACTCATAATGCCTTATTTCCCTCTTTGACTGATTACTTTTGATGCTGTGCTGTTCTTTGTCTTTGGGAAACTATATTGGAGGTATCGTTAGGCCCAGATGAAGGTACATTCTTCTAGAGAAGATTTGCATTTCCTTCTGTGAAGCACCTCATGGACTGCTCTGGGAACACTTAAATTTATGGCTGGCAAAATTTGGAAGACCCAGGGGACGTGAATTCGGCTACGCATCTACATGAAGATCATCTTTTGGCTATAACATCTTGGGAATTGATTTATCTTTCCCTTGTTCTGAGCTGTGCAAGGCAAATGTCCCTGCACACTTCTGGGTGCTGAAGAGAAGGGGACAACTTCACTTCTGGTTTCTTCCTTGTCCTGAAGCATGTAGCCCTTTGGGGTTCTTAAGGAGGGGAGGCTGTCNAGAGAAGATTTGCATTTCCTTCTGTGAAGCACCTCATGGACTGCTCTGGGAACACTTAAATGTATGGCTGGGAAAATTTGGAAGACCCAGGGGATGTGAAATCGGCTACGCATCTACATGAAGATCATCTTTTGGCTATAACATCTTGGGAATTGATTCATCTTTCCCTTGTTCTGAGCTGTGCAAGGCAAATGTTCCTGCACACTTCTGGGTGCTGAAGAGAAGGGGACAACTTCACTTTTGGTTTCTTCCTTGTCCTGAAGCATGTAGCCCTTTGGGGTTCTTAAGGAGGGGAGGCTGTCCTGTTAGATGCTCCCATGGAGCTGGCCTCAGACTTCAAATTCTGTCTACATTGCTCCAGCAGATTGTTAAGAAACAGCTTACAAATTTGCCTGGATCTGCAAATGCTATCCCGGGAGAAAGCAGCTTCTACAGTCATTTATCTCTCTGGGATCCCATTTTCACTGAGACTTTGACCTGAAAACTCATGACCTGATCTTTTCGGATTTTTAATTCCTTTAAGAAGATCTTTAAAATGTTTTATTATGTCTTTTAGTTGTTTTAAACTGAAGATTTTTGTTTCAACAAAGTCACCTTCCCTCTTCCCCTTGACAGAACCCTCTGTTCTCTGGGACAGTCTAGTCAGCATCGGTGGTGGTCATGAGTAGGGGGCCGATAGGTGTGAGATAGGATTCAATTGTGTGGTTTGGTTTATAAGTGCGGTGTGTGTTGTCAGTGCGTAGTAGGACTAGGAGGGTCAGTGATAGATAGGTATATGGGCTCAGGGATTTGGTCACCTCTGCAGGGATCATTAAGGAGACTGACTGTCAGTGACTGTAGGAGAGAAGAATCATCTTGGTCAAGGTCACCCATCTAGTGAGTGGCAGAGTTGTAATTGATCTCAAGAAGTTTTAACCTCAAAGCTGTATAACTTCAAGATGTAAAAGCTGACTTCAGGAAGTATACAGTGGCAGGGGCAAGATAAGGTCTGCGGAACCTAGAAAATTTTCCTGTTTGGCAAATCAGAATGGGAAAAATAACTCAGAAGTTGGCACTACTACAGGTAAATTCAGTATTCCAGAGCTCTGGTAGAATAACCTGATGGTATTTAATCTGGCAGATTATATCAGTAAACAGTGCCTGGGGCCATGATTCTCCAGACTAAAGTACCCTCCCTCTATTTCTGTTTCTGAGTCTGTAGGTAAATATGAGAATGAATCACAGCCAGATGGAGCTGCTGGGGGAGGGCGAGGACTACAGCAATGGAGTCATAGTAATGGTGCTATGGAATGGAAATTTTGATTCATGTGTAGGCTGGATAAGTGGGGAAAGATATAAGAAGCAGAAAGACTAATTCATATCCTGCCATAGTAAATACTATAGACTGAATGTCTGTGTTGCCCCAAAATTGATATGTTGAAACCCTAACTCCCAATGTGATGGGATTTGGAAGTGGGGCCTTTGGGAGGTGATTAGGTCATGAGGGTGGAGCCTCCATAAATGAGATTAGTGCTTTTATAAAAGAAATCCATAAAGCTCCCTTGGCCCTTGTGAGGACACAGCAAGAAGGTGCCTTCTATGAAAAAGGAAGCAGACCGTCACCAGGCACAAAATCTGCCTATACCTTGCTCTTGGACTTCCCTGCCTCCATAACTGTGAGAAACAAATGTCTGTTGTCTAGAAGCCACCAATTTGTGGTACTGTGTTATAGCAGCCCAAACAGACTAAAACAGTAGTCCATAAATGAAGTGACGAGGCTTATGATTTCCAGATCCAGTCTTGTCACTAATATTCCCCTTTACACCTTTGTCTGTCGTTCCATTCAATCCTCCCACTCAGTCTCCCCCCATCAGAGCCTTGTCCCTTCTTGGCTGTGACCCTTTGCATTTCTTTACCCTTTCTTATGTAGGTTGAAAGGTCATCTTTGAAGCTCCCAGAGCTACCTGTAATAACTATCAGTATCTGCTTCTGTCTGTTCATCCACATTAGAGCAGCTTTTCCCTTCAAAGCCCAAAAGATGGAAAATATTTACACCTTGAAATTTTTCATATTTAGAAAACAAGGTATCAAAATAACAAAGAGCATTTTTGAAGTGAATTTGTTACCGGACTCAATTGCACTCTTGGTGAGCATAATCAGCAAATGCAACCGAGGCCAGAAGTCTGGATAGGAAGGTTTATTGCTTGTTACAAGTAAGAAGAACGCTGGGATTGCTCCCAAAAGGAGGGTTACAGCTTCTTTTACTGAGGGTATACGTGAATATGCACACATCACATGGAGAGGCAGTGCCTAAGGTGCAGTTCATCATGCTTGTACCTGCATCCCACATTATGCTACTTAGTAACTATGCCACCCCTGGGTGGAGAATTTAGTACTGTAATCAGCAAAGTTCACTCTAGGTTCGGAATTTAATGCTGGAACTTAACTGGCTTCTGCTGGTTCTGTGGTCATGAGCTTCCCTCTCAACTCCCTGGAACTGGCTGTTCTTNAGAAACAAATGTCTGTTGTCTAGAAGCCACCAATTTGTGGTACTGTGTTATAGCAGCCCAACAGACTAAAACAGTAGTCCATAAATGAAGTGACGAGACTTATGATTTCCAGATCCAGTCTTGTCACTAATATTCCCCTTTACACCTTTGTCTGTCGTTCCATTCAATCCTCCCACTCAGTCTCCCCCAATCAGAGCCTTGTCCCTTCTTGGCTGTGACCCTTTGCATTTCTTTACCCTTTCTTATGTAGGTTGAAAGGTCGTCTTTGAAGCTCCCAGAGCTACCTGTAATAACTATCAGTATCTGCTTCTGTCTGTTCATCCACATTAGAGCAGCTTTTCCCTTCAAAGCCCAAAAGATGGAAAATATTTACACCTTGAAATTTTTCATATTTAGAAAACAAGGTATCAAAATAACAAAGAGCATTTCTGAAGTGAATTTGTTACCGGACTCAATTGCACTCCCGGTGAGTATAATCAGCAAATGCAACCGAGGCCAGAAGTCTGGATAGGAAGGTTTATTGCTTGTTACAAGTAAGAAGAATGCTGGGATTGCTCCCAAAAGGAGGGTTACAGCTTCTTTTACTGAGGGTATACGTGAATATGCATACATCACATGGAGAGGCAGTGCCTAAGGTGCAGTTCATCATGCTTGTACCTGCATCCCACATTATGCTACTTAGTAACTATGCCACCCCTGGGTAGAGAATTTAGTACTGTAATCAGCAAAGTTCACTCTAGGTTCGGAATTTAATGCTGGAACTTAACCGGCTTCTGCTGGTTCTGTGGTCATGAGCTTCCCTCTCAACTCCCTGGAACTGGCTGTTCTTGCGATTAAACCTTTTCGGTCCCCTCCTATTCTGATATTTCTGGCTAACAGTTGCATTCTGTAAAATGATAGTGAAAAGAATCACTTGGAATTGTGCATTTTATTCCATTTTAGAAGGAGTCTTACAAACCAATAACTATATAAAGAAGCAACAGAAGACCCAAGGCAAACTTTTGGGAAAAGTTGCATTTATTTAAGAAGAAGTCATGAGTAAAGTGAGAGGTAATGAATATAATGAATTAGGGGGAAATCTCAAAAGAGCAAACATTTAATAAATGTGACAAAGCTGTAATAAATGCATCAGGAAATTCACACTGGTGAAAAACCATAAGAATATAATTAACATAAAAGAGCCCTCCTATCAGTTGGTTAGAGCATGGTGTTGATAACACCAAGGTCTGGGGTTTGATCCTGTTTCTGTCCAGCTGTTAAAAAAGAAAAAAAGCCCTCCTATACAAGTCTCAGCACATTGGACCACAGGTGAAAACCTTATGAATAGGTAGGTAAAGTTCATATCATAATGTAATCTTACTCTGCTTTACAGAACTCGTGCTGGAGAGAAAAACTGTAATTGTAATATATGTGGAATAAGC
>NW_007726242.1:997090-1005154 GCF_000696425.1 Galeopterus variegatus
TCTGCTTTACAGAACTCGTGCTGGAGAGAAAAACTGTAATTGTAATATATGTGGAATAAGCTTCCCATCCAGAACCCCATATTCACTTAAACATATAATTCATACCAGGAAAAATAATTCAAGGGCAAGGAATGTGAGAAAGTCATCAGGTACAGCCCAGCTCTTATTCAACATAAGAGAAGCCATACTGGCAGAATGCCTTATAAATCCCACGAATTTGAAAAACAGAACAAAACTTATTCATAGGTTGAAATAGATTGATTGGATATCAGAGAATTAAAAACCATGCATGCAAAAAATGTGGGAAAACCCGTAGGGACCTCTCAACCTCCAGTGAACACCAAAGGAATGGTCAAAGGGAGAAATCATATGTACACACACGGATGTGAACAAGCCCTCTTGTAGAAGTCATACATTTGTATACAGTGGANTCTGCTTTACAGAACTCGTGCTGGAGAGAAAAACTGTAATTGTAATATATGTGGAATAAGCCTCCCATCCAGAACCCCATATTCACTTAAACATATAATTCATACCAGGAAAAATAATTCAAGGGCAAGGAACGTGAGAAAGTCATCAGGTACAGCCCAGCTCTTATTCAACAAAGAGAAGCCACACTGGCAGAATGCCTTATAAACCCCACGAATTTGAAAAACAGAACAAAACTTACTCATAGGTTGAAATAGATTGACTGGATATCAGAGAATTAAAAACCATGCATGCAAAAAATGTGGGAAAACCCGTAGGGACCTCTCAACCTCCACTGAACACCAAAGGAGTGGTCAAAGGGAGAAATCAGATGTACACACACGGATGTGAACAAGCCCTCTTGTAGAAGTCATACATTTGTATACAGTGGAGAATTCAGAAAGGAGAGGAACCTTGTCAATGTACTAAATATGATAACGCCTTTACTAACAGAGGATAGCCCGCTGTACCCAAGACGGTTCAAGCTGTGGTGATAACCTACGAGTGGACTGAATGTGAGAAAGCCCTTAAAAGAAAAATAGAACTCTCTGTGCTTCAAAGAATTCCCATCAGAAGGACAGGTAGGAATGAACGTGAAGAGAATGTCAAAGTCTTCCGCAGGAAGCCAAGACTCTAAATCAGAAACCTCATGCTGGGGAGAAATCCTCTAAATGCAATCAACATAGAAACACTTTTACTAAGAAACCATTATAATCCTAAGTCATACAGTTCAGAGTGAGGAAAACCACGCAAATGTTAAAAAAAAATGTGGAAGTTTTGAACTAGAAGTCAAAAGTCATTGCACATCGGAGAAGTCATATTGGAAGAAACACTAAGAAAACAGTAAATTCAGGAAACCCTTCATTTGGAGATCAGAGATAGCTGACTCTCAAAGAGTTCACATAGGAGAAAACCCCTATCAAAGCACTAATGTGGAAAAAGTCTTCAGCAAGAAAACACATCTCATTACACATCAGAGAACCCACCCAGGGGAGAAGCCCTATGAAACAGTTAATTGAGGAAAGCATTCAGCAGTAAATGAAACTTCATAATTCACACTGTGGAGAAACCCCAGGAGTGCAACAGGTGTGGGGGAGGGGAATCTGTACACCCAACATGGTATTCTGGGGAGAAGCCCTCTCAGTTTAGACAAGGGGGAAACACCTAGTCTCGAGGTCAAAACTTACTGTGCACCAGAGAGTCTGCATAGGGAAGACTCTCTGTGTTGTATAAAGTGTGGTTCACCTTCAAAATGAGTTCCAGACATTACATACTAGAGAATTAATACATAAATTAAATAAATAAAAAGCCAACTTAACAAATTTAAATTCAGCCCCAAGGAAAACAAAATTCCATAACTGAAGCCGAGCTTTCTGTGAAAAAGATTCGTGGAAATGAACGTTCACGCATCTGCAGTCCAAGCGCCTTCCTCCCCATGCCTTCCCCAAAAATACTGGGAGGGAGGAGTTTTTATGAACGTCCTGAACAACTCTCTCTGTCACTGGTCCCAACCTGGAATTCCTGAACACGACCTGCCATGTGTATCTGAGGACAGTGAGTGCCACCCTGTTCCTTTATTCGCACACCACTAACACCACATAAGTGCACCGGCATTCCCTAAAGTTTGGGGGTAATGTGAGGGAGCACACCTGGGAAAAGAAAATAGCTGTACTCTAAGTGCGACATTTCCAAATCTTGGGGGAAAGACCTCCATGTGAGTGACTTCATTGGGGTGTGACCCAGATCCTCGGCTCACTCCCATCTGCTGCTCACAGGGCTCTCACGCAGCCAGTGTCTATCCCTCTTGCCAGAAAAATATGTACCCGAGCCCGAGTTACTCAGTCCAGAATAAAGACCCTCGGGTCTCCTCTTGCTGAGGCTGCTCCTCCTCGACTCCAACCCTATATTTCATTCTGGGGTCTACACATTCTCACCCCTGCGAAGTCCCGAGGTTATGGTGCTTGGTCAAGGCTGGGAATCTCACTCAAACTGGGCCAAGCCCGGGGCTTCATTGTAATCTTTGAACTTCAGACCTGAGAGTGTAAGTTTGATCCCTCTCTAGAGGTAGAAGAATCCTCTCAGTGGCCATTTCCTACTTTAGGTGGAAAGTCTAGTCTGCAGCAACGAAGTGCGAAGCCAACATGCGAAGAAAAGCAGGGATGCGGTAGGGAGCGTGGGTACGGTTCTTTCCAACAGCCAGCCCCACCACGCCGGGCACGGCCCTGGTGGACTCCTGCCCCTGAGTGTGCACTGTGGACTGCTCTCTTCACCGCTTCCACCGTGAATCAAGGAGAAGGAAAGAAAAGAGAAAAGGGAGCAACCAGGCCCGTTCATGCCCCACCCTGCTACTTGGGGTCCTCTGTGCCCTCGCCCTTAGGTGGGGCTGCCACTGTGGAGGTCGTCTTGAGGCTCCGCTTCCGCTTCTGCACGTTCTGCTCCGGATGGAACAGGATGACATAGGTTTTGGGTACATAGAGCATGCCAAGGGACACCGAAGCACTCAGGCTCAAGGACACAGTCAGCGTGGTTGTTTGGATGTAGATCTAGGCCATGGAGGAGGAGACAAAGTTGGACTCAGCCGTCTTCTCTCCCCCTCCCCAGCCCATACTTTTATTGCCACATGGACTAGAGGTGAGTGGGAATGAGCACTTAGAAAAGGATGGCAGCATAAGCGAAGTGCCAAAGGTGGCATGAAGAAGTTAGCCATCACTGTGTGGCTCTGGTGTAGGTGGGAAGGAGGGCCAGTGACACAGGACTGAGTGGACAAGTGACCGAGGGAAAGGTGGGGTTAACAGAAAGTGACACCTGCAGAAATGGTCCCTACCCCTGAGAGGGGCTGGAGCATGTTAAGAATGAATGAACAGAGATTGAATAAAGGAGCAAATGAGCGACAAACAGATGACAGTAAATAAACAAATGGTCTATTATTTACACGAATAAAAGCTCAAGCAAATGGACTGACAGATCAATAAATAGGTTAATCTTTAAAGTATATGAAGAAACTGAATTAGAAAAACAAATTAGGAAGAGTGGAAGGTAAGTAGTGGGTGGAAGAGTGGATGAACAAATGAATGAATGAATTTTGTTTACTGGATAAAGAAAAGAGTGAACAAGTATTTAAGTACATGGGTAGATCAACCAACCAAGCAATCATTTAAATAATGGAGTATCCAAATGGGTGGCTCAGGTCTTGGAACAGGCAGGAAACAAACAAGGTGTCAAAACCCACTGGTGCACCCCACATTACCTTTTCAGCTGACTGGGCGGTGCCAAAGAAGATCGGCACAAATGCCAGCCAGATGATGCAGGTGGTGTACATGGTGAAGCCAATGGGCTTGGCCTCATTGAAGGTCTCCGGCACCCCGCGGGCCTTGATGGCATACACGGTGCATGTGACCATGAGCAGGAGGCTGTAGCCCAGGCAGCCGATGAGGGACAGATCCGACATGTCGCACTTGAGCACCCCTCTGGCCTGCTCCGGGTCCACCGTCCGCTGCTCTTCGTAGTCGATCACGCTGTGTGGGGGTTGGGCGCCCAGCCACGCTATCACCCCCACCACCTGCAGGAGTCAACACCGTGTCAGAGACACGCCCCTTCTAGGGACAAGCCCATCACAGCCCTNGGTCTATTATTTACACGAATAAAAGCTCAAGCAAATGGACTGACAGATCAATAAATAGGTTAATCTTTAAAGTATATGAAGAAACTGAATTAGAAAAACAAATTAGGAAGAGTGGAAGGTAAGTAGTGGGTGGAAGAGTGGATGAACAAATGAATGAATGAATTTTGTTTACTGGATAAAGAAAAGAGTGAACAAGTATTTAAGTACATGGGTAGATCAACCAACCAAGCAATCATTTAAATAATGGAGTATCCAAATGGGTGGCTCAGGTCTTGGAACAGGCAGGAAACAAACAAGGTGTCAAAACCCACTGGTGCACCCCACATTACCTTTTCAGCTGACTGGGCGGTGCCAAAGAAGATCGGCACAAACGCCAGCCAGATGATGCCGGTGGTGTACATGGTGAAGCCAATGGGCTTGGCCTCATTGAAGGTCTCCGGCACCCCGCGGGCCTTGATGGCATACACGGTGCATGTGACCATGAGCAGGAGGCTGTAGCCCAGGCAGCCGATGAGGGACAGATCCGACATGTCGCACTTGAGCACCCCTCTGGCCTGCTCCGGGTCCACCGTCCGCTGCTCTTCGTAGTCGATCACGCTGTGTGGGGGTTGGGCGCCCAGCCACGCTATCACCCCCACCACCTGCAGGAGTCAACACCGTGTCAGAGACACGCCCCTTCTAGGGACAAGCCCATCACAGCCCTTGACCTAGGTCTCTGGCAGGTGAAAATCCCCTTGAGGCTCCTGACCTACTGAGTGGGATGCTCGGGCCTGAGGGAGCCACCATGAAGAAGGGAAGGCAGTCCAGGAGGGGACATACCTGTGTTATGGGCAGGTGGAGAGAAGGGCTGCAGCAGAGGTACGTGCTGGCAATGTCGGGGTGGGTGGGTAAGAGACAACTTGATGTCCTCTTCTTGTATTCTAACCATTACCAATGCCAGAGCCCCTTCAAGGTGTAGTGACTACAGGCAGAGGCTCTGGAATTGTGGCCCTAAACACATTGTCTTTCTTGGCCTCAGGTTTGCTATCTACAGAATCAAAAGCCTCATAATCTGTTGTGAGGATGCAATGCCATCTTGGGGGAGTAGCTGGCACAGGTACCACTGAGGAGGGCCAGGCCCAGAAGAGATGCTGTCTCCTCACAGCTCCCAGGTAGGCGTGATTATCCCCATTCTGTAGGTGTGAAAACACTAGCTTGACCATGTCTATCAATACAGCAAACCTAGTTCCTGAGGACCCCTTTCCTTCTTCAAATCCAAAGAACTGGTGACCAAAATGTAATGAAATAACATGTGAATGCATAGGGATGCTTAAAACAAGGGCATGTCACAGGCATGGAAATAAAGGAGGCACTCGATGGAGAGTGGTAAGAATGTGAGCTGATGCCGCTGGCCTGGAGGACCTCGGAAGTCAGAACAGGCCCTAACAGGGCCAAGAGGGGGTTTCGATGTCCTCACAGTGATAGGAGACACGATCTTGACCCAAGGGAAGCTGCGAAGCAGTAACTAAGAAACTAAGACGCCTCATAAAGGTGCGACCCTGGAAGGGCTGCCCCGCACGTTTGTGCAGGCTGCTCTCTGCACAGGAGCGCCAATTGGGGTAGGTGGGGCTGAAGCCTGGCCAGCACTCCAGGGCCATGCCGCGCAGCTGGAGCAGGCCTGTGATCCTAGAGGAAAGGATGCTTTTAAATTATCTGTCTGCCCAGGAAGGACACCTTTTTGTGATTCTCCTAGTGGTAGCAGCTCCATGAGCAAGGGACCCCACCCCTGTCCAGAAAGGCAGCATGGAAGCTCCTCTCAGAACAAGGCTCTAGGGAGAAGAAGTAGCACATGAGAAACTAAAACCCAAGGCCTGTGATGCACGGGAGTGACAACCAAATGTGCCCCCACCGACTTTGCAACCCATGTGATTGATCTTGAATGAGCATCCGGTACATATAATGAACTCCTACAAAGTCACATAAAATGAGAAAAGGATAGGGACAGGCAAATCACGTAAGAGGAAATTCCAAAGGCCAAATGCATCAGTATTAACTGTAGGCAAATTAAAACAACAGTGAGAAAAAACAACCATTTCACATCTATCATGATGTGGTAATCATGGCAAAAATACGTAGTAAAGTTGAAGGTGTGGCTCTTTTAAAAGGTCTGTTAAAAAAAAAAAAAAGGGCCAGCCTGGTGGTGCACTGCTACAGTGCGCCGCTTGGGAGCGTGGCGGCACTCCTGCTGAGGGTTCGGATCCCACATACAGACTGGTTCCCGCTCACTGGCTGAGCGAGGTGTGGGTGCAGCACCGAGGGTTGCGGTCCCGTTGCCGGTCCCGGACCGGTGCGGGCGTGACACTGAGGGTTGCGGTCTGTTGCCGGACACGAAAAAAGACAAAAAGGAAAAAAAAAAAAAAAAAAGGTCTGTTATATGTGGAAAGGACAGCGTGATGTGGGAGTACAAGTAGGTGAGGCTGGGAGTTGAGCCTGGGGGTTGGGGGTCGGTGAATGTAGTCTAAGCATCTCCACCCTGTGCGTGAGGGAAGCCCGGGTGTGTTTTAGGCAGGGAGGTAGTGGGGCACCTTATTAGTAGGCTCTGGGCCCTGAGATTCTGGTTCTGATGAGGGGAGCTCAGGCCCTGTCATCTGGAGGAAGTCAGGAGCACCTTCTAGTCAGGGAGAGTTGCACGAGCCAAGGCCGGGGTGGGAACGCACATAGTACACGCTGAGCTGGGTAAGCAGAGGGGCTGCCCTGCAGCGGACAGTGGGGCCATGTCAAATAGGCTGAGCAAGGTGATGGCATCAGAGCCACCCTCCTCCTGGCCCTTGGCACTCCTGCTGAGGGTTCGGATCCCACATACAGACCGGTTCCCGCTCACTGGCTGAGTGAGGTGCGGGTGCAGCACCGAGGGTTGCGATCCCGTTGCCGGTCCCGGTCTGGTACGGGCGCGACACTGAGGGTTGCGGTCCGTTGCCGGACACGAAAAAAGACAAAAAGGAAAAAAAAAAAAAAAAAAGGTCTGTTATATGTGGAAAGGACAGCGTGATGTGGGAGTACAAGTAGGTGAGGCTGGGAGTTGAGCCTGGGGGTTGGGAGGACGGTGAATGTAGTCTAAGCATCTCCACCCTGTGCGTGAGGGAGGCCCGGGTGTGTTTTAGGCAGGGAGGTAGTGGGGCACCTTATTAGTAGGCTCTGGGCCCTGAGATTCTGGGTCTGATGAGGGGAGCTCAGGCCCTGTCATCTGGAGGAAGTCAGGAGCACCTTCTAGTCAGGGAGAGTTGCACGAGCCAAGGCCGGGGCGGGAACGCACATGGTACACGCTGAGCTGGGTAAGCAGAGGGGCTGCCCTGCAGCGGACAGTGGGGCCATGTCAAATAGGCTGAGCAAGGTGATGGCATCAGAGCCACCCTCCTCCTGGCCCTGAGAAGCTAGCTGGGCCTGCAACATCACACCCAGGTACACCTTCCAAAGCCATCATTCCCTTAGCACTCTTTGCACAGAAAACATCTAAGGCCTTCCAAACTGTGAGAGTCATGTCCAATGCTGTGATGTTACTATCTTAGGGAAAACCCGAAGGAACTCTGTCTTTGACGCACATGACATCACAAAACACTGGCCATTTCATGGAACTAGGTGCTCCACACCACAGCACAGTATTGGAGCCTGAGCCTCCCACCCACGTCACCCTCGTGAACTGGGTGACAGTAACTCCCTTAATGGAAACAGATTCTTTGCTTCAGGAAAATCAGTCAGATTTCATGTGTGAGCCAACCTGTAGAAGAACATGTTCAGTTTATAAAAACAACATTATCGTTGTACAGAAAAACAGCTGGACGCTCACGCTGGCACCTTCCGGACCCACTTTTCCTTGCAGGCCTGAGCAGGGGATGGTCGCTGCTACGTGAGTTCTCACCACAGGATGAGAGCAGGGCCGTCTCCTGGGGCTTTTTTATTATTATTATTAATATGAGGGCCGAAACGGAAAAGAATGA
>NW_007726242.1:1005944-1014454 GCF_000696425.1 Galeopterus variegatus
CCCCCCGCGCGCCCACCCTGTCACCTGCAGGGAGGTGAGGCTGAAGGTGATGGCCAGCTGCGACGTGGGGCTGATGAAGGGCGGCGGCGTGACCGAGCGCTTGCCCTGCTCGAAGATGCGGTAGATGCGGTTGGTCTTGGTGAGCAGCGCCGAGTAGCTGAGCGTGGTGCCCAGGCCGAGGAAGAGCCTGCGCGCCGCACACACGCCGGCCCCGGGCTCGGCCACCATGAGGAAGGTGATGGCGTAGATGAGGAAGATGCCGGTGAGGAGGACGTAGCTGAGCTCGCGGCCAGAGGCCCGCACGATGGGGGTGTTGTTGTGCCGCACGAAGGTGCCCACCACCGTGGTGGTGGCCACGATGCCCAGCACGGCCAGGAGCAGCGGCGGGGCGGCCCAGGGGGAGGACCAGGTGAGGCGCACCACGGGCGTGGGTCTGCAGCCCGTGCGGTTGGGCGTGGGCCGCATGTCTCCCGGGCAGGCCTGGCACGTGAACTCGTCCACCTGGAAGCGGTACCCATCGCAGGGCTCGCAGTGCCAACAGCAGGGCACACCCTTCACCATCTTTTTCCGCTCACCTGGCCCACAGGGGAGGCTGCACAGAGAGGAGGGCACCTCGCGGACGTCTCCTGACCATTGCAGGGCTTCCACCTGGGCCAGATGAAACAGGCCTGTGACCTCTGCCTCCGGGAGCTATGAGCCCATCTCCCTCCATCTGGAGCCGGGTCTGTGCCACTTACGTCTCCTGACCATTGCAGGGCTTCCACCTGGGCCAGATGAAACAGGCCTGTGACCTCTGCCTCAGGGAGCTATGAGCCCATCTCCCTCCATCTGGAGCCGGGTCTGTGCCACTTACGTCCAGGCGCAGGGCCTCTGCCCACTGGCCCACCGCCTGGTAACCACCACTGCTGGCACTGCCGTTGGTCGCCTGGTACTGGAAGATGTCGTAGCGCCCGGGCGCATCACCATTCTCATTGAACATCACAGGGGTTCCCGCGCTGCCTGGAGGGAGAGCCTGTCATCCTCAGCTGGTTCTCCGGCCCATCAAAGCCAGCCTCCTGGAAAGGCCTCAAGGACCAGCCAGGTTAAAGAGCTTCACAGTGCAGGAGAAGATGCTCGACATCACTAATCATCAGGGAAATGCAAATCAAAACCACCGCACCCCGTTACGGTGGCTACTATTAAAAAATAAATAAATAAATACAAACAAGTCTTGGTGTGGATGTGGGGACATTGGAGCCCTCGTGCGCTGTCAGTGGGAATGTAAAATGGTGCGGCCTCTGTGGGAACCGGTGTGGCGGTTCCTCAAAATATTAAAAAGAGAATTACCGTATGATCCAGCAATTCCACTTCTGGGTATATACCCGAAAGAATTGAAAGCAGGGTCTCCAAGAGACATCTGTACCCCCGTGTTCATAGCAGCAACATTCACAACAGCCAAAAGGCGGAGGCAACCCAGTGTCCATTGACAGATGAATGATAAACAAAACGTGGTACATGCATACAATGGAATATTATTCATGCTTAAAAAGGAAGGAAATTCTGACACATGCTACAACATGGGTGGATTATGAGGACAATATTCTAAGTAAAACAAACCATTCACAAAAGGGTGAATACTATATGATCCACTCATATGAGGTAGGCAAATTCTCATAGAAAGCACAATGGTGGTTGCAGGGGATGGGCAAGAAGAAAATGGGGTGCTGGTGTTTAATGGGTACAGAGTGTCGGTTTGGGAAGATGAAAAAGTTCTGGAGATGGATGGTGGTGACGGTCGCACAACAATGTGACTACACTTAATGCCTCAGAACTGTACATTTAAAAATGGTTAAGATGGTGAATTTAATATTATGTGTATTTTACCACAACTAAAAGAGAAAAAAGAAAGTTTAGGGACAGGCCAGTTAGTTCAGTTGGTTAGAGCGCAGCCTTATAATGCCAAGGTCAGGGGTTCGGATCCCCGTACCGGCAGCTGCCAAAACAAACAAACAAACAAAAAGTTTAACTGTCCAGGCTGGAAGATAAGTTCAGACTTGAACAAAGGTCTGAGCGATGGCATGAAATTGGTGCTAGTTGGAACCAACTTTATTTTTTTTAGAAGCTTATAGAGCTGGTCTGGAATAATATTAAGTTGAATTATTTAGCAGAGAGAATGGCAGAGAGAAAGTGGTCAATAAATATTTGGTGGGAATACAAGCGTTTTAATTGTATGAAGGACGGTAATTGAACAGAAGCATGTCTCTCCCCACAAACCATGCGTACAGCTTGAGTCCATCTCAGTCTTTTTAGAAGACAGCATTTTGGGCCCTGACCAGCGCCAGGTGCACCACTGGTGCCAGGGGGACCCATCAGACTGGTGCCTTGTGCTCAAGTAGCTCAGGGCCTAGCTGGGGTGACGCTTTGAAGCCTGTGACTCAGAGTGGCGGCACATCCGCAGCATATGCCCTTCGTGCGGTCTCAGCTGTGCCACGTGTGCCCCCAGGGTCCAGAGGCCCCTAAATTCTGTGCAAGGGGAGAGTTGTGTGTGCCCTGCTGAGGGTTCCAGGCAGAAGGGAGCACAGAGAAGTTCCCCAACATTTGGATTTTGCAAATTGGGACAGGGGGTGCTGAAGCCTGGGGAGGGTGGAGAGGTAAAATATGGGGACCAGAGCTTGGATCAAGTCTCAGGCCATCAGCCCCAGGTGCCCCCACTGTACCATTATGCCTCTCCCATCCTTTCGATCCTGAGTCCCAGATCCTGCAGAGAAATCTGTCCCAACCAACTTCCCTTCACTGTCACAGGGGCTTGGGCACCCACTCACCGTTGAAGCGGACGGCTCGAATATACTGCAGCAGTGTCCGCCCGTCAGTGGGCTCCATTGCTGGGCACAGACCTGTGTGCCCGGGGCAGAGCGCCTGGTGCATGCTGTGCAGGGCATGGGCAATGGCGTACACAGCATCGATCACAAACTGCACCTTCCCCTCCTGCTCGTAGGTTGAGTCCCGGCCAATGCGTTCCTCGCCTGTCCTAGGGATGCCCAGAGGAAGTGTGCCTGGCCGCCTGCCTTCTCCCTCACCACCCCCATCCTGGGCGCCTCTCACCTGTGCATTTGCGGGTGGAATCATCTGACTGGGTACCTGAGCTGGTCAGTTTACAGTTAAAATTCTCTTCCCAGAACTCGGCGAACCAGATGTTCCTGCGGTTGTTCTCCAGGGAGCGAGTCATGAAATACTGGTCAAATCCTAATAAGGAAGGAAGAAGTGAGAAGGTGGTGACCATCTGAGCCAGGCAGGTCCTCCTGTGTCCCTCTGCCACTTGCTTACCTTGCAGCTAGGAGTGGCCATATGACCAAGTTCTGGCTGGTGAATTCAAAGCCAACTGGGGTCTCCAGGGTAGAATCTGCACCCTGATGCAAACTCAGAGCCTGGCCACTTGAAAGACTTACCCCTGTCCCTTCTTTCCTGGTTAGGATGCTGCTGTGAAGATGTAATGGGTGGAGCTTCAGCAGCTGTCTTGTGAATATGAGGCCACAAGTGTGAAAACACAAAGCAACCACAGAGGACAGTAGACAGAGCCCAGGGTTTTGGCAACATCATTGACTCACACCTGAAGCCACCTGCTGTCATACCTCTTCTCTTGTGATGAACTACCTTCATTGCTAAAACCTCTCAGTCCAGTTTGTACTCGCAACTGAATGCATTCTAACTGAAAGAAAGGGTGTGAGGACGTTACACACCCAAATGCACCCAAAAGGCTGGGAACCCCTGGGAATCAGGGCTAAGCCTTTACAAGGGTCTGTGATTCCTACAATAGCCCTGAAGCATGTCATCAGGCATCTTCTTTTCAGCCTTTAGGGAAATGTAAAGTGAACCATCCCTGCTGGATTCATCCAGATATTCATGGGTGGGATGGAGGGGAAGGGTTGGGGAGGTGAGGCAGGCCTCGTCACTTTGATCAACAGGTCGGTATGGTCCATGTCCTTGTTTTCTCTCCCTCCCACCTTCATCCTCAAATTAGAGTATCTTTGGTAGAACCAGAAATATGGGCACAAAATTAAAAAACAAAACAAAAAACTAACAGTCATTCATCCTGTACAGAATGGAGTGTGCTTTTCCTCAAACACCATCTCATTCAGACACTGCTTGGAGGGATGTAGTCACAGAATCTCAGGATCATAGAATGTGGGAATCCTAGAACGGACTTGGATTATAGTACCAAGGATGTAGTCACAGAATCTCAGGATCATAGAATGTGGGAATCCTAGAACGGACTTGGATTATGGTACCAGATTTTACACAGATGCAGAAAATTAGTGCTCCCAAGAGGGGGATGCTGGGGAGGATGGCATGGGGCAGCGTCTCTCGACTCACCATCAATAGAGGCCCTTTTGGGCAGGATGGTGATGGCCCCCACCGCCACGTCCTCTAGGCTCAGGATGGGCGAGGTCTTGGCTCCCCAGCTGTCTGAGCCGACCCACAAGAAGTGGCCGGTTAGATTGGCCTGGCGTGCAGCCTCCAGGACTCTCCTAGTAGGAACAGGGCTGGGGGTGAGTGAGGGGCTGGGCTCTTCCTCCAGCTTAGCCCTGGTCACGTCCCAGTCTTCATCCATCTATCCCACTTCTTCACATCCCCTGCCAAACCCTTGTTTACTGGGGAAAATGCGTGTAGAGCATTTAGGACACTTTCCCTGGGCTTTCCTCTGACCCCAGGCCTGCCCATTTGCTGTGCCCACTGTAACCCATTTCACACCCTCAGAGGGGCTCCTTGGGGGGAAATCAAGGCCAGCCAGAAGCCATCCCACTCCCCAGCAATGTCACACCCAACCTCCCAGTGGGGAGGAAGAGCCCCGTGCTGGGCCTGTGGCCTCCTGCTAATGCCCTCTGGAATGCCCCCTTCAAGGACTCCTTCCCTGACAGCTCGTCTTCTGCACTTAGTCCTGTCCACTGCTCTCTCCCCACTGTGAATTATAAAGTACACATGTACTCTCGTGTGTTTCCCAGGCTAGGCTTGGAGCATCTCCGCCCAGACCAGGCCTGATTCATCTCTGGGAGCACCAGACTCAGAGATGGCAGCTGGAAAGGCATGTGGGGGGAGAAGGAAGGGAAAGGGAGGAAGGTAGGGTGTGCCTGGCTGGGGGTGAGCAGGAAGAGGGGCAGGAGCCTCAGAAAGAGCCCCTTAAAAACATGTGATTGAGCATGCCATCTGTCACACCTGATGTCATCCTCGTTGGCAAAGATGATGATGCCCCGGGCGTTGGGTGTCTCCATGAGTCTCTTGATCACCTTGTTGAATTCTCCAGGCTTGGGTTCCCTGGGAATCTTGATGGACTGGGCAATACAGACCCCCCCTGGGTGTCGGGGATGCCACAGTCAGTTCTTGTCCCACCCACTCACATACCCACCTGACCGCCACTACATATGACTGTGCAGCATGATCAGCACTCAGGGTCCCAGGTGAGGGCTCTGCAGAGGTGAAATCTAGCTTGGGCCCCTCCTGCCAGGCCATAAGGCAGGGACTCAGTCCTCCAAAAGAAAGGGGCACCTGCCTACTGGAGCACTGTCCAGGCTAACCATGGCCCTAGGCCCCCCACGGACCCAGTGTCCCCATCTCTTGGCTTCTGCCACATCCAGTGGCCCCTGGATCATGCCTCAGACCCTCGTGCCCCAGCTCACCAGCCTCGCGGGAGATCTGCACGAAGGCCTCAACCCCGCTCTCTCCATAGTTGCCCTCGGAGGCCAGCGTGGACACGTAGTTCCATCCCAATGCCCGCACAATGTCCACCATGGCCTGGGCCTGGTAGGAGTCGGGTGGCACCACGCGGGAGAAGAAGTCATAGCGTGTGGAGTCACTGAGCTCTGGGGCTGTGGAGGCGTAGCTGATCTGGGGTATCTGGAGGGGGAAGGACACATGGGCTGTGGATGGAAGGTCAGTAACTCAAGGGAAAGAGGGTATGGGCATCCAGGACATGGATGGGGGCACAGAAGATTTGGGTTAGGGACCTGGGAGTGGCCACATTGAGAAGACAGAAAGTATGGGAAAAGGTCTGCATTTTGTGAAAGGGTCTGAGAATTTTTTGAATTTTGTGAATATGGGAGGTGTGAGGGTCTAGGGGAGAGGGCAGGACCACCATATACAGTTGTGCAAGCTGTGTGCTGAACAGGGACCCCAAGCAAAGGGTTTGTAGCCACTGCAGCTATATCCACCTGAGGAAAGGGGCGTCCTTGTCAGCCTCAGAGAAAACACATCTTCCTAATTCCTACAAAAAGGTGGTCTGTGCAGTCTGTGTGGTGGCAGCCCCAGGAGGGTCCGAGCAGACAGGGGAGCTGGACTGGGTGTTTGATTCAAGGCTGTGTCTGGCTTAATGGATGGGCTTGTTTGAAACTGGGTTTTATCTGTGTGCATTAGAGCGATTAATAGCAGGGATTAGGGGCTGAGCCAGGCAGGGGGCTGGGGGCAGCGAGTGGGAAAGGAGCTCAGAGGACAGCAGCAGGAGGCTGAGAAAGCCGGGAAGAGGGGGGCTGGCAGAGGGGGTGTCAGAACCACAGCAAAGAAAGACCCGCTCAGCAGCGAAAGAATGACCAGGAGAGAGTGAAGGCTGGTGGGATGGTCAGAGAGGGGGAGATTCTGGAAGATGGCTGGTCTAGGGAGGTGTGAAGCAGGACGGCTGACAGGGAGAAAGAAAGAGGGAAGGAAAGAGGGAGGGGGGGAGAGAGACAGAGACAGAGAGAGACAGAGACAGAGAGAGAGACAGAGAAAGAGAGAGATACAGGCCGGGAAAAGACAGGCAGACAAAAAGAGAAAAACAAGAAGAAAGACAAAGGGAAAACGAGAGAAAAGGAGGCAGACAAAGGTCCCCAGCTCCAGCTCCCGGACACTTTCATCTTCAGAACAACCTTCCCATGTGGGTTGAATCTTCTCAGGAAAGTTAATTTAAAATGCCTAAAATCAAGTGATGAGGTTGCAAAATGAAGTGGAAACGCTTATTATTTATTTTATATCAGGAATTGCAAAATGACCCCCAGGGGGCCAAAGCTGGCCCACAGTTGGGTTTTACACACCATGTTTTTATTTTTTAATTTTTGAATTAGTAGCCAGTGCGTGAATATTGGGAGCTGCAGCATAACCTCAGTCTTGGCTGGAGACGGCAGTTACAGCTAGCCCCTGAAGGCTCTGGAGTTTGAGATCTCTGGCTCAACAGAAAGGGGCAGAGACAGGGAGAGAGACAGAAACTAGAGGTCCAGGCACTTCCAGGGACAGAGCCCACGAACAGCAACCCAGACACGGACAGGGGAAAATACCCTGGGCAGCCACACAAACTCTCTCCTTGCCAAGGGGAAGGTGAGTCTGTAGGCTCCACACCAACACTGCCAGCCAGAGGAAAGTGGGGGTGGGGGAGCTACATGTACACAGATGATGGAGGGGGTCCAGCACCAAGTGGGTAGAAACAGAGGCTGCTCCTGGGAGAATCAGAGAAACTCTTCAGAAACAGAAGTCCTCTCCTCTAAGCAGACAGAAGCAAAGCCTTCCTCCGCTTACACAGAATTGGAAGGATCCGGCCCTTCACAGAACCCCAGTAAAATTGGCCCACAATCACCAGTGAATGTCTACATGACTACTATAGAAAACTCCCAAAGTCTAATGCCAAAGGCCCCCTAATCCCCGATTCTGATAGCCCTCAGTCACTGTCCCCTAGGACGGCAAGGCACATGCAGGCCCTCACAAAAGACAGTTCCCTAAAGATGAGGGACGCAGGGCCAGTCCAGGCATCTCTGGACAGGCAGGGTGCTGGAGACAACCACGCTAGAAAGGAAGACCATTGTCCCCTCTTTCAGAGGCGGTTAAAGGCAGACATTTTAAAATTAAATTTAAATGATCAAAAAAGAAGATAGAGGTACTAAATCTTTTGGCCCTACCTCCCCCGCTCCCCGCCACCCCTCCGGAGCAGCTCAGGGGCACGTCCCAGTTGCCGCTCGGAAACAGTATGGTTTTGCAGGGTGTGCACAATCCTAGGTCAAGGGCACTGGACCAAGCGGGCAAGTGAGACTGAAAGTCCAGGCCACCCTCCTCTAGCCAATCTGGCCCGAGGCGCAGGCTGCCTCCGCTGGGGGAGGGGGCGTCTTCGTCCGCCCAGAAGGAGCGTTTTCCTAATTCACACGAAGGGGCTGTCTGTGCAGGGTGGCAGCCCTGGGAAGGCGGCAGAGCAGCCAAGGAGGCTGGAATGGTTGGGTTGATCTGATGATTCAGGTCTGCGTCTGGCCCAATGGACGGGGTGTCTCTAAAGCAGCTTTTTATCTGTGTGACAGTGATCAAAGCGGAGACTTCGAGAAAGAGGTAAAAGGACATCAGCCACCCCGAGGGCGACAAGGCAGAGAGACGCTGCAAACCGAACCCGCCCCGCGGCCCTCACCGCAAACAGGCGCAGCACGTTGGCTACCATGATGGACACAGAGCTGGCCGAGGCGCCCACGACAGCCACCACGCGCTCGGGGGGCGCGGCGCGCAGCGGAGGGACGCCCCCGGGGCAGCGCACG
>NW_007726242.1:1014464-1029536 GCF_000696425.1 Galeopterus variegatus
GGCAGCAGCAGCAGCGGCGGCGGCGGCGCCAGCCCCGGCGGATCCCGGGAGCTCCGGGGCCGCACCATCGGCTCGCGGGCTGCGGGGAGGAAGGCAGAGGGGACGCCTTCTAACTGGAGAGCGCTCTGAGCGCCTGGCGGAGGGACAACCCGAGGTCGGGGACCGCGGAGGGAGCCCGGGGTCCTGGGGACAGGGGAGGCGCGCCGTCAGTGTTGGCCGAGCGAGGTCGTGAGCAGATGGGGTAGAACTCAGCCAGCCTCCCCAGGCCTCCGCCTCGCGCTCACACCCTCTGAACCTGCCTGGTCTCTGTCTCTACCCCGCCGGTGCGACCCCTTCCCGGCAGCCCTAGGCCCCTCTCTCTCTCGGGGTCCCTCCCCAGCATTCACCCAGGCTCCCTCCGGAGTCACACTCCCCTGCGCCAGCCGCTGGCGGTTCAGGACAAGTCTGTGACAGATGCGCAGGGCCCTGCGCGAGCGGATTTAAGGATTCCGAGGAGGGATGGACGAGAGGGCGCAGACCCCTCCTGAGCATGGGGGGGGTGGAACTGGCGATATGCACGTCTCCTTCCCTCCCTCTCCTGCTCCCTGGGGCTGTTTCTTTCCCGTTTTCCTGTGTTTGGACTGTGTCTGACCCAGACTCTCTGGCAGTCAGTCTCTCTCCGGGGCTGTCTCTGACGCACACTCTCTGTCCATCTCTTTATCTCTGTCTTACTGGGTCTCTTTGTCCCTCTCTCTGTCTCTGTCTCCGGCTTTCTGTCTCTCGCCTCTTCTTGGAACTCTCTCCTTTTCCCTTCTCTGCCTCTATCTCTTCCTGCCTCTATTTCTTTCCCTTTCGTTGTCTCTCTGTCCCTTACCCCTTTCCTGTCTCTCCTCCTCTTTCCTGGCCACCAGCCCTCTTGACTCCGGCTGCCTAAGGTACTCCCAGCTTTCTCCTTGCAAAACCCTGCAGTAAATGCATGAGTGGACAGCACAAGGAGCTGTGAGCTGGATGGGCCAGAACAAGAGAGCAAGGCTGGGCAGAAAGGAGCCACGAGCGGGCACACGCTTAATGTTAGCAAACATACAGCCCTGCAAAGAAGGTACTTTTGTCATTGGCACCGGTTTGCAGAGAGGGAAATAGAAACCTCAAGGAGTGGATTCACTTGCCCAAGGTCATGCAGTTGGCATGTGTGAGCATCAGGATTTGCACCCAGACTGGTTCAAAACTACCAACCCACACTGCCTTTGATGGAGGGAGGGGACAGGGCCAGCTCATCCTGCAGCTCCCACTCCCACCTCTTGAATCTTGTGGTCATTTATAAAGACTTCCTGGGCTCTGTGGTCTGAAACAGCCTGCCTTTGATGGAGGGAGGGGACAGGGCCAGCTCATCCTGCAGCTCCCACTCCCACCTCTTGCATCTTGTGGTCATTTATAAAGACTTCCTGGGCTCTGTGGTCTGAAACAGCTACTCTGGAGCTGTAACTTACACCGTTTGAAGCTCCCTGTACCTGACTTTCCCCATCTCATCATTGGGGACCAAGGTGAGGGGGCTTGGCCAAAAGATGCCTTTACCATCATCCCCATCTGAAGCCCCAGATTGGGCTCTGTGATGCCAAGAGAGCAAACGCTGTCCTGGAGACAGTGGTGAGCTCCCAGCCACAGGGATTAGTGGGCTTGTTGTACTGGGGCCTGAGCCAGCTTGGGCTCCATTAAACAGAGTAGATTAGGGTGGCTGCAGGGATTTGGGCAAGGCTGGCAGAGGGAGCAAACAGGAAACATGCCTCCTTTCTCTCTTCCCCCACCACACCCAAGGGCCTCGACATTCTGTGTTCCCAGAGCCAACCAGCCACCTCTCCCAGGTGGAAACCAGGAGTCCAGCTTGGCCTCTACCCATTTTACTAGTTGGGAAGGGTGGGGCATTTAGCTAGCACTAGTCCCGAGCTCGACATTGCAAAGGACTGTACAAAACTAGGCGTTTGTGGTGGATAGATCCTGTGGCTGGGCTCCCAGCCCCTCACCACCCTTCCCTGCTTAGGATGGGCCAGACAGGGCCACAGCTGACATCATAAAGCAGATTCCTGATACACATAATCAGAGCACCTGAGTGGCGGGTGGGCCAGCAGGGAGCGGGGGCAGGAGCTGGGAGACTGGCAGGAGGGCTCCCAGTGGTGCGGGAGGGAGGCCAGCGTGGCCAGGGTGCTGCAGGCAGATGGGGAGGGAAGCCGGTGGACTCCGGGCCAGGGGAGGAAGTGACTCTGAGGGTGAGGAGAGGACAGCATCATGGCTGGGCATCCCCCAAGAATGTGAGGGCCAGGGATAGGGCAGGGCAGGGCAGACCAGTACAGAAAGCAAGACTTCGGGTTTGGGCACAGGAAAGCTGAAGATCTCATTCTAGATTTGAGGGATGGGTCAAGTCCATGGTTAGACTCATGAGTCTGGAATTAGGGAAAGAGGCCAGGTTGGGAGGGAAATAAAACAGACATGGCATCAGCAATGGGGTAGTATTTAAAGCCAGGGGAAGGATGAGCTCCCTTGGGCAGAGTGTGGACAGAGGGTGAGGACGGAGGCCCCAGACCCTTGATGTTAGGGGGCTGAGCAGTAGTGAGGAGGCTGGGAGAGGGTGGCCAAGGAGGTGCAGGACAATGGGCGACAGAAGCCAAGAGACAAGGATTGAGGAAGGGAGGAAAATCCATCATCATTAATTCAGCCCCTGGCAGTGGCATGGGGTTACTTTAGGTTAATTTAGGTTAATTTCAAAGCTTCTAATCCCTGGATTGGAATGTTGTTCATATTCCATCTTCTCTGGGACACATGTTTTGGGAGGGAAACTGCATCTAGCATGGTCTCTGGCACAGGGATGTTGAAAAATATGATGTTTGTACCTGAGGACGCCCACCTGAGCCCTCCCCGAGTGTCCTGCATGGACAGCCAAAGAACCTGGAAGGGTAGAGGGAAGTGATTTTCACTCTCTGTATACTAGGAATGGAATTGCTGGATAATACGGCAATTCTGTATTTAACCTTTTAAGGAACAGACTATTTTCCACAGCAACCAAACCAGTTTACGTTCCCACCAGCAATGTACAAGGGCTGTAACTCCTCCGTGTCCTCACCAAGGCAAAGCAGGTTCACTGCGCACTGGTTACCAGTTTGTCTTGTGTGTACAAGTTACATGAAGTGGATTTATTACTGACAGGTAGGCAGCAAGGGACAACAGAAGCCTAGGATTCAGGACAGGCTGGCTCCCCAGGGCTCAGGAAAGCTGCCCAGGGTAGATGCAGTTTTGTCTGCAGGTGCCTCACTTGCACTGCAGCTGACAGACCCCAGAAAGCAGCCCACCCTGGGTTTTATACCCTGTGGGGGCAGGGAAGGAAGCCCATGATTCACTGGGCTGAAGTGTTGACATCTGCTTCTGGGGGGAGGGGGGGACAGGCAGAGATGAAGCCCAGGCTTTTCCAGCCAGTTCTCCCTTATTTCAGGATGTTGCATTCCCAGCACATTCTACAGTTGTTCTTGAGAACTACAAGTGAGAAAGGAGAAAACCCCAGGTCTGTACAAGGTCCCCCCTGAAACCTGATCTGTGTAACCAACACTGGTTGTTTTCCACTTTTTTCATTATCACCTTCCTCGTGTGTGAAGTTACATATTATCGTGGTTTTCATCTGCGTTTCTCCAATGACCAATAATATTGAACACCTTTTCATGTGCTTTTGGCCATTTGTATATCTTCTTTGAAGAAATGGCTATTCAGGTACTTTGATTTTTTTTTTTTTTTTTTTTTTCCGTGACCGGCAACGGATCACAACCCTCAGTGTCGTGCCCGTACCAGACCTGGACCGGCAATGGAATCGCAACCCTCGGTGTTGCTCCCGCACCTCGCTCAGCCAGTGAGCGGCCGGTCTGTATGTGGGATCCGAACCCTCGGCGGGAGCGCCGCCGCACTTCCCAAGCGGAGCACTGTAGCAGTGCACCACCGGGCCGGCCCCTACTTTGAGTCTTTTTAAGTTGGGTTGTCTTCTTGAGCTGTAAGACTTATTAATATATTCTGGATAGTGTATCTTTATTAGATATATGACTTGCAAATAATTTGTCGCATTACTGAATGGCTTTTCTTTCTTTATTTCTTTATTTCTTTATTTATTTATTTTTAAAAGATGACCGGTAAGGGGATCTTAACCCTTGACTTGGTGTTGTCAGCACCACGCTCAGCCAGTGAGCGAACCGGCCATCCCTATGTGGGATCCGAACCCGGGGCCTTGGTGTTATCAGCACCGCACTCTCCCGAGTGAGCCACGGGCCAGCCCCTGAATGACTTTTCTGAATGGGTTTTCTTTTGACTTTCTTCATAATGTCTTTTGATGCACAAAAGTTTTTAATTTTGATGAAGTCCAAATTTTAAAGCTTGTGCTTTTGGTGTGATGTCTAAAAATCTATTGTCAAATCCAAGGTCATGAGGATTTGCAAGTTTTAGTCTAAGATTTTGTAGTTTTAGCTCTCACCTTTAGATCTTTGATTCATGTTGAGTTAATTTTTCTATGTGGTGTGATGTAGGGGGTCCAGCTTCTTCCTTTTGCCTGTGGATATTCAGAGAAAGGATGTGATGAAGGGTTGAAGGCACGGAGTTATGAAGACCATACAGATGTGTTTCCCAGAGAGAGCAAGCGGCCACGCGGAGCCGAAAGAAAGTGTGAGAGCTGAAGGAAGATCAGGCACGGTCCTACTTTCTCAAGTTGTACTGTTCTCAGCTGTGTTGTTTGCCTGTGTTCAGATCCTCTTGCTTTGAGTGTAAAGTATTAATGTGCTGTGGAAAATTGCATAAGAACCAAGAAACCTTTCACATAACACCAAACTAATCCACAATACAGGAACATGTGTTGCAACAAAATATATTTCTTCACAAAAAATTCCAGAAAAGACAAAAAAAAATTGATAATGCATTTTATGAGCCATTAGTTATGTACAGACAATAGTCAGTACAGAAAATAAAATTTACAGGCCAAACTAAGGCGCACAAATACAAAAATCCTAGCTCAATATTTGCAAACTGAAATACATAAAAATGTCATAACCAAGTCTGATTTGTTCCAGAAATGCACTTTAGCAGATTAATGACTTAGGAAATCTATTAATGTAATTCACTGCATTAACGGATTAAAGGAGAAAACATGATTATCTAAATGGATGCAGAAAAAACATTTGATAATATCCAATATTCATTCATGATTTTAAAAGTTTAGCAATCTAGTGATCTTCTTTAACCTGATAAAGTTATCTACCAAAAGCCTACAGAAAATTCTGCACTCAGTGAGGAGTCATTTGAGTTATTTATTTCCTTTAAAATCAGAACAAGGCAATAATTACAATTTTCACTCCCCCTAGGGGGCACTAATAAGTGCAAGAAAAATGTGTAATGACTGAATTGGAACATACACAGCTTTCATCATTCACAGATGATATGGTTTCCTACTGTTTTAGTCAGGGTTCTCCAGAGAAACAGAACATGTATGCATATATATGTATATACACCAGAGAGAGAGAAAAATTTATTATTCATATATATGTGTATATATATATATATATATATATATATATATATATACACACACACACACGAGGGTNTGTATATATATATATATATATATATATATATATATATATATATACACACACACACACACACTAGGGTACTTCAAAAAGTTCATGGAAAGATTTGTATTCTATTTTCCACCAACCATTTAAAGTACCCTCATATATATATATACAGATGCCCCTTAACTGACAGTGGAGTTATATCCCAATAAACCCATCGTAAGTTGAAAATACAGTAACTCGAAAATGTGTTTAATATTCTAAACCTACTGAAAGTCACAGCTAAGCATACCCTACCTTTAAACATGCTCAGAACACTTACATTAGGCCATACCTGGGCAAAATCATCTAACACAAAGCCTATTTTATTTATTTTATTTTTGCATTATTTTTTTTCCTTTTTGTCTTTTTTACTGACCGGTAACGGGATCGCAACCCTCGGTGTCACGCCCATACCGGGGACTGGCAACGGGATCGCAACCCTTGGTGTCGCGTCCAGTGAGCGGGAACTGGTCTCCACATGGGATCCGAACCCTCGGTGGGAGCGCCGCCGCGCTCCCAAGCGGTGCACTCTTCAGTGCGCCACCGCACTCTCCAGTGCGCCACCAGGCTGGCCTACAAAGCCTATTTTATAATCAAGTGTTGAATATCTCATGTAATTTATTGAATACTGTACTGAAAGTGAAAAACTGAATGGTTGTATGGGTACTCAAAGAATGGATCCTACCAAGTGTGTATCCCTTTCACACCATCATAAAGTCAAAAAATAGAAAGATCATAGTCGGGACCATCTAAATATAGAGAGAGATTATTTTATATCTATAGGTTATTTTATACATCTATCTGTGTACATGTCTATCGATATCTATCTATCCAGTTGACCCTTAAGCAACATGGATTTGAACTGCACAAGTCCACTTATAAGCAGATTTTTTCAACCAACCAGAGATCAAAATACAGTATTTGTGGGATGTGGAACCTGCATATACAGAGGGCTAACTTTTAATTTCTCTGTGTTCCACAGGGCTGACTGTGGGTCTTGAGTATTCAAGGATTTTGGTATACTTGGGGGGGGATTCCTGGAAACAATCCCCTGTGGATACCGAGGGATGACTATATCTATCTATATCTAATCTGTGATAGAGATTTATTATAAGAAATTGGCTCATGTGATTATGGAGGATGAAAGGTCCCAAGATCTGCAGTTGACAATCTGGGCACCCTGAAGACCCAGGAGACCCAATAATGTAGTTCTAGTATGAGTCTGAAAACCAGAAGAACCCATGGTGTAAGTTTCAGTCCAGCTGGTAGGCTTGTGACCCAACAAGAGCTGATGTTTCAGTTCAATTCTGAAGGTAGGAAAAAACCATGTCCCAACTCAGGGCAGTCAAGACAGGAGGAGCTCCCTCTTACTGGAGGGAGGGTCAGCCTTCTTGTTCTATTCAGACCTTCAATTGATTGGGTAAGACCCACACACATTAGATTACATCATTCTGCTTTACTCATTCTACCAGTTCAAATGTTTTTCTCATTCAGAAACACCCTTGCAGTCACATCCAGAAAAATGTTTGACCAAATGTCTGGCCACCCCATGGACCAGCTAAGTTGACACAGAAAATTAACCACAACCCCTACTTAGAAAATAATGTATACATTTAAGAGCAATTCCAAAATCATGCCTTTCTAAACACCAGGCACAAAGACTTAGTGTAGAGCTAGGGCTGGGTCTGGAGCTCACAGACCCCTCAAGCCCATTCACAAACCCTTCTCACGCAGCCTTGGTTGAAGTAGGAATAGTCTTTATTCAGCACACACATGCTCAAAGTGTTAGGCAGTGCAAAGAGAAACTCAGAAACTCCCCTGCTACTGGCAAAGTCCAAAGGAAAACTGAGCAGCTGCCAGCAGAGTAAACATGCTCTATTTTTAGATGTGAGCTCTGCCAGCAAGCACGCTTCCCAAACAACACACAATAGCAACAAAACCAAAAAGATACATGGGTGCACATGCGCACTAACTCCACCCACACACCACTTGTTTACTTTTAAATGTGTTGCACCACCCCCAACCAGACGTAAGTCGAGGGAACCTGACTAAATTATTCTATTTTCCCCACAATCCACCCCTTCAGGGTTCTTTGCCATACAATCTATGTGTTCAAAATCTTCCACGATGTTCCCTTAGCAAGGATAAATGACCCTTATATTCGTATAACCTATTGTCTGTTCAATATGCCTTATGGCTTGTCCTGTACTTCTGTCCTTTAGCCACACATGTTTGGTAGTAGTCATCACTGGTGTGATTTTGCACAGGAATCCTGTAGGCATACTGATGGGAAGTTCAATGCATATTCAGTAGATGATCACGCCAGTGTAT
Source organism: Galeopterus variegatus (assembly GCF_000696425.1). Taxonomy (NCBI): domain Eukaryota; kingdom Metazoa; phylum Chordata; class Mammalia; order Dermoptera; family Cynocephalidae; genus Galeopterus; species Galeopterus variegatus. The sequence goes on from NW_007726242.1 coordinate 1,022,405, forward strand.
GTATGTACCCAGTTGCCTCTGGTGTGGTGCTTGCAGCCAGAACACTATCAGCGAAAAGACAGAAGGGTTATTGGTACCAGTACGGGAAGTTCTCACCCCTCTGGTAAGATACATGCCAGTTTGCCATCCTGGGAATGGATGGTTGCAGTAATAGGTATCTTACCTGGTTTCAGGCCCCACAAGTCCATACAAACAGAAGACCACTAACTCTCTGACTTTGGCAGTGGTCCCACAAGATCCACCAGCCACCGTGTCAGGGTTAGATAACTCTTACACGAGTTATCTGCCCATCGGGAGCACCCATCTGCTCATCAGGAGCACAACTGCTCATCAGGGGCATTTTTTCTTGGGTTTATGCCACAGCCGGTGAGCCATCAACCACCCAGTCTTGCAGCCAGCATGCTGCATTCTCCAATGCAGCCACCCAGCTACATCAGCTGCTGGAGCTCTCTCCAGCCACCAGACCTTAGCCAGTGCATCAGCTTCATCATTGCCAATCAACATGAGGCCTCTGGTTCTCACCTGCACCCAAAAGATGAGCACCTGCCTGCTCCCTAATCAGAATGAAACAGTTCATCCACCTCCTCAGGAACAACCAAAAAATCTTTTAAATCCACTGAGCATACCTTGATACCTGTTTCCAGACGTTTAGTGAAATGCTGTTCAGGGCACGATTGCTGCCACAAGGCAAACAGAACCACATTTGGTTGCCAGTCACTTTTCTTGCTATCAACCCCCGTTGCAAGCAAGTCAAGCCACATCTGCTTATGGCTAGTCCTGCTTGGTCCCTTTGGGATAAAATCCCGAGCATTTGTTGGGGGTTTGGTCTTATCCACCTTTCAGACCCCTTTTGCTTGTCTCCTCTCCTCTCCTTCACCCAGGACAGCTATCATGGTCATTACCTCATGTATAGGACGACCAATGTATGGGGCCAGTATGGCCATCCGTGACCCAAAGGATGTTGACGGGGCAATTTGCAGCACTATGTCTCTCATGCTGCCTGTAAAATTTTCATCGTCTGGGCCATGAGTGTTCACATTGAACATGGACTGCCACATCCCCAGCTCCCAAATTATTTGAACCAACTCAGCATACGTTTACCATCTACTCACAATCTTGGGCAGTTCTCCAGCATTTGCCCACATGGTTCAGGCAGCTGCACTCACCCATTCCATTAAGGAGTGATTACCTGGCCCTTGTGCATATCTGTGGCTATTCTGTAGCTGCTGCCTCAGGGATGGGTGCATGGTGATGGAGGTCAATTTTTCCATCTCCTCACCAGAGCATACTACACTATCCACCCCTAGGTCCCATAACCACAATAGCCAAGCAGCCAGGGGCTCCCCTTGTTTCTGCCAAAACTATCTCCCCAAGTCCACTAATTCAATCTGGGTATACAGGACATAGGTAGCAAATTGGGCCACCTGTGGATTGCCCACTGGTTGCCTGCCTGGTCCCATAGGCTGCTCACATTTCACTTTCTGATACACAACAGGTCGAGCCTGGAGACGCACGGTCTCCCCAACTCACCACTGGGTTTGTCGTCTTCTCTGGTGTGAGAGGCAGGAGTGGCCAGTCGCTGCGTGTCATCCTCCATGACATCTATCTGCACTTCCAACAACTCTGCTTTCCACTTCAAGTCTCGATCAGCTTGCAGTATAGTGAGCAGCAGCCAGGCTCTGGTCAGCAGAAAAGTGGCCACCGGGCACCACATGCTCAAGGACAGCCACATTTCCTCCCCCTCCCAAGGGGTTCTCCACTGTAGTGCCTGGTCTATGCTGACTTGCAGTATAGTGAGCAGCAACCAGATCCTGGTCAACAGGAAAGTGGCCACAGGGCACAACATGGTCAAAAGCAGCCACATTTCCTCCTTCTCCCTAGGGGCTTTTGGCTCCCGTACCTGCTCAGAATCCTGTTGTCAACTATGCTGATTGTAAAGCTAGGGCTGGAGCTCACAGACCCCATAAGCCCACTGTCCAGACTGGGTCACAAACCATTCACACAGGTCTACGAGCTAGGTAACAGGAAAAGGTCCTTGGAGTCATGGGTGAAGAAACAATAGGCTTTATTTTAGACGTGAGCTCTGCCAACCAGCAGTTCAAAGCTGCTGCCTCACACACCAAAGAGCATACAAAAATAGCAACAATCAAAAGGATACACGGGCACGCATGGGCACTAACTCTACTCCCACACAACTTGTTTACAAAGGATGTGCTGCACCACACCCAGCCGGACCTGAGGCAAGGGGGCCTGACTAAACTACTCTATTTTCCTCACAGACACTTTCTCAGACTTTTCTTATTTTTGATGACCTTAACATTTTGTTTTGTTTTTGGTGGCTGGCCAGTCGGGGATCCTTTGACCTTGGTGTTACAAGGTGGCACTCTAACCAACTGAGCTAACCTACCAGCCCCAACCTTGACAGTTTTGAGGAATGCTGGTCAGGTATTTTGTAGAATGTCCCTGTATTGTGATTGTTTGATGTTTTTCTCATTATTAGGCTGGGGTTATGGATTTTTGGAAGAAAGACCATGAAGGTAAAGTGTCATTTTCATCACATCATATCAAGGGGTACATACTATCAAAATGACTTATAACTGTTGATGATGGAGTTTGGATGTGTTGTCCCCTCCAAAACTCATGTGCAAATTTGATCTCCAGTGTGGCAGTGGTGGGAGCTGTTTGAGTCATGGGGGTGGATCCCTCATGAATGGATTAATGCTCTCCCTGGGGGAGGAGGGGTAGTGAGTGAGTTCTTGTTCTATTAGTTCCTGTGAGAGCTGGTTGTTTAAAGGACCCTGGCACCTCCTCTCTCTCTCTCTTGCTTCCTCTCACTGCTGTACCGTACCACCCGCTGGCTTCGTGCCACTTTCCGCCATGAGTAGAAGCAGCCTGAGCCCCATGCCAGATGCAGCTGTCCCAGAATCATAAGCCAAATCAACCTCTGTTCTTTATAAATCACCCAGTCTCGGGTAATTCTGTTATAGCAACACAAAACGGACTAAAACAGTTGATGTTAACCTTAAAGACTTGACTGAAGAAGTGTTTGTCATGTCTCTCCACTGTAAAGTTACTCTTTTTTCCCGCTTTTCCATACCGCACTCTTTGGAAGGACTGGGGAGTTCTGTTCCATCTCCTTGAGGGTAAAGTATCTACTTTAATTATTTTTCATTCTTTTTCATGAAAGATTTGTCTGTTCTCTCATTTACTAATTTATTTAACTACTTATTTATGTCAGCATAGACTCTAATAATAAAATTCACTGGAAATGAATTTTGGAGATAAAGAGAGACTGTTTGGCGAACAGTTTGCAAACTGGGGAGATGCGGTTTTTGAAACAAAGTGAAAGTGGGCTCCCAGAACAAAGAGAGGGGCTTTCCTGTACAGCAAAAGTTCCCATCAAGATTCCCACTCAGGTTCTCTATGTTTATTAGTCTGTTTCTGTTGCTTATAGCAAAATACTTCAAATTGGTTGATTTATAAAGAAAATGAAATTTATTGCTTACAGTTTCAGAGGCTAGGAAGTCCAAAGTCCGGGGAACACATCTGACGAAGGCTTTCTTTGCTGGTGACTTCAGTGATGGTGATGGTGGGGCATCACATTGTGAAAATGGCAGAGCAGAGAAAGCAGAGAAAGAGCAGAGAAAGCAAGACTTTGAAACAAAGTGAAAGTGGGCTCCCAGAACAAAGAGAGGGGCTGTCCTGTACAGCAAAAGTTCCCATCAAGATTCCCACTCAGGTTCTCTATGTTTATTAGTCTGTTTCTGTTGCTTATAGCAAAATACTTCAAATTGGTTGATTTATAAAAAAAATGAAATTTATTGCTTACAGTTTCAGAGGCTAGGAAGTCCAAAGTCCGGGGAACACATCTGACGAAGGCTTTCTTTGCTGGTGACTTCAGTGATGGTGATGGTGGGGCATCACATTGTGAAAATGGCAGAGCAGAGAAAGCAGAGAAAGAGCAGAGAAAGCAAGACAGACTCTCCCTCCTCTTCTTTAAAGAGAAGCCCTCAGAACCATGCCCCTGACCGCCATTTGTAATCCATTCACTACTGCATGGTCCTACAATCTGATCAACTCTTCAAGGCTCCACTTTTCAATTACCATAATAGGATTTCCCACCCTCTTACCAGTCAGAGTGGGGACCAAGTTTCTAATATATAAAACTTGGGGAACACAATTCAAGTTGGTGAGTTTTGGGGGGACATAATTCAATCCACTGCACTATGCAAATGAGGGATTCAAGTTCGTTCAGTCCTGACTAGTTCAGCCTGTTATACAAAGGAGGAATTCTGGCTTGCTGAGTTTCAGCTAGTTAACACTGGACAGGTCACACAGTCCAGTAGTTCAATTCAGGTGGGGAGTGACTGTCTCGCAGCAGGTGACCGATGATGTAAACAGAAACAGACAGCTATGAAAAGGCCCAAATTTCAACTATTGTTCAGCTTGGGGTTTTCCTGAGGACACAGGGTATGTACGAGTGTAACCTCCTGTCAGCAAAGGGCTGCTTGGCTCTATTCAGAATTTAGACCTAGCTAACCACTTATGGTCTATTTTGAAGGTCTGGCTCTTTCAGGGTTCACAAATCATAGATATTTATTTTACACTGTGGGTTACAACCAAGCAGTACTTTATTTTACTGCTCACATTACTCTATGTTAAGTCACTGGGAGCTCTTTCAATTGGCTCCTGTGTCCCTTTGACATATCCCAATGGAGATAGGAGATGCTCAGTTTCCATGGGTTCTGGCTTCAGGACACTTCTCTGAGATTCAAGCCACTCCCTGAGGTCTCGGCCCCTCCTCTAGGTCCCCCCCCTACAGGAGAGTTACTGTTGCTGATTGCACCTATTTTCTACACCAACACAGAGAAATTGAGACACCAAGGGGCAGATTTGTGTCACTCCAGTGGATGTGCATTCTTAGTAGTTATGTAACTTCAATAACTGAGTGTGCTCCGTAAAGGGGCACTTACCATCTGAATGAACTTCCACTAGAGGCTCTGGAAAGCACTGATTATTCTAGATGTTTTCCAGTGGGTAAGTTGGAATTTGGCCAATGAGTGGGCTCTAAAAAGAGACCACCTGAACATGTGTAAGACTAGGTTACATAACTGGGAGCCGCCCCCTTAGTTAAATATCCATTAGACAGCATGGATATGTATTAGATAGTTGAATCCCGGCAGACACGGGGTTGCTGCCGCTCACACTTCCTACAGTTCCACACTTCTCCTGAGGTGTGTATTTCTTTCTTTTTGTACCAAACTTGTCTTTAGCAGGCTGCTCTTCACTCTGCAGCCAGCCTGCTCTTTGTCCGTACATGTGTCATGTGCATTTGTTACTTTTGTATTAAACTTGGTGCAGACCCCACTCAGTCTCTGGAGCTAGGCCACACTTTCTCTGTGAAACTTATACTTCTTAACAATTACATTAAACCTGTTTTCACTTTGTACCGTGACCCTGTCCTTGAATTCTGTCCTGTGGTGGAGTCAAGAATCTGCTAGAGAATGGGGTGGGTTTAGACCAGCTACTGGGCCTTCCCAGACCCTCTCCTCTGGTATCATCTTCACTTGTTCTTTTGAGAACTTCCTTATTTGGTGGCCTTACCAGTTGCTGCAGGTTAATCTTGAATATTTTCTGTCTCAGTTTTAGAATCAGCCACTTCTCCAAGGTGCCATGGTTCCTTTCATTGGAGAATGGGATTTAAAAATAAGATCTCTGCCCTAGGTCTGCTCATTGCTACTGGAGTATATTTGCTTTTAGACTCTCTCAACTGACAGAGCAAGGAAATACACACATGAGTATATGTGCACCAACCTACAATGTCTGTGGGTGGTGTTGGTGGTGTTTATTTAAGGTGGAAGAGTAATTATGTACTCTATCTTGGCCATAAGTAGAAATGAACAGATTTTTATGGCATTTGATACATTTTAATCCATTGCAGCTATTATTCTTTTTGATGATCGAATTCTTCCATCATTGTCCAGCAGAACCCCGTTTGTTCCTGTGTCCTTTTAACATAACACTTTGATTGCTTTCCTGCTTTCAGATACCACATTTATCTGTGCATTCCCATCTTGGACATGTAATAAGCCATTTCTCTAAGGAGCCCCTTTTGTTGTCCAGCAGAACCCCGTTTGTTCCTGTGTCCTTTTAACATAACACTTTGATTGCTTTCCTGCTTTCAGATACCGCATTTATCTGTGCATTCCCATCTTGGACATGTAATAAGCCATTTCTCTAAGGAGCCCCTTTTTGTTATATGCTGTTTAGAGATTATAATTTTTTTTTTCTTTTTGTCTTTTTTACTGACCGGTAACGGGATCACAACCCTCGGTGTCGCGCCCGTACCGGGGACCGGCAATGGGATCGCAACCCTCGGTGTTGCGCCCGCACCGCGCTCAGCCAGTGAGTGGGAACCGGTCTCCACATGGGATCTGAACCCTCGGTGGGAGGGCCACTGCGCTCCCAAGCGGGGCACTCTCCAGTGCGCCACCGGGCCAGCCCAAGAAAGTATAATTTGATAGCTAATGGCTATTGGGTTGTCATTCCTTCTAGGCCTTTACAATGGATAGGGGCAGGGAAAAAAATTTAAAAAAAAATTTTTTTAGAAAGAACCAAAAATTAATTGCTCATATTTTCAATTCAAATATTACACAAAAGGCTTTTTATTTAACTTCTACAAAATTTTATTTGTATTTCTTTTTTTTCACTTTGAAAATCTTGGCTACTGATGACATTCATGTAATTGTTTATTTGCTTTATTCTGTGATATGTATATAAGATTGAATTTATCAATATAATATTTTTACTATTAGTAAGAATATTGAACGTAGTTTGATTACTCTGTGGCTGGTTACAAAGTCATAGATCATGTTTCTATTTGCCCGGTCATTTCTTATAAACATTAAACATACATATTTAAATATAAAAAATGTACATCTAAAATTAATTGGTAGCTATATCATTCCCCTGAGTAAGACAAGAACCTTAGCATGCTGTCATATCTTCTATTTCCTCTGTGCCACTCTGTTTTGTAATCATTTGGGTTAATTCTGTTTATTAAATTACCTTCACAATGGGCCGGCCCGGTGGCGCACTGGATAGTGCGCCGCTTGGGAAGCGCGGCGGGGCT
>NW_007726242.1:1030252-1030898 GCF_000696425.1 Galeopterus variegatus
TTGTGTTCTAAGGGTCATGAGTGTTTTGGGATGAGAGTGGCTGGATTTAAGGGAAGGGCAAGGATTAAGGAAAACTGGGAGTTTTCAGTGAAGGTAAGGTGAATAAGTTGTATGCGGGGAGGGGAGAGAATTGACTTGGCCTTTTGGCTGAGAAGGTCTTGACTGTTTGTTGTCCAAAAGTTAGTTTAGAGCTTTTTTTGTGCTAAAAGGGTGGCTTCTGCCAAGGCCCATAAACAGGGGACCATTCTCAGGCTGTGGTGTCTAGTTGTTTACAGAGGTTTGTAACTGGGGAGAAAATATCTCCTGTCTTTTGTCCCAAAACCCCGATTGCCAATCCTTGGGTTTCATTGACAAATAGGATAAAAGGATGAGATAGGTTTGGGAGAGATAGAGCTGGGGCTGTGAGGAAAGTGGCTTTTAATTGCTGAAAAGGAGAATAAATGAGCTTTGTGGGATCTAAGGGAATGGCAGGATCCCCTTTGGCTGCCCCATAAAGTGGCTTTGCTAGCACGCCAAAGATAGGAATCCATAGGTGAAAATACCCTGCAAGCCCCAAGAAAAAAAAGGATTTTACTCTTTGTGGTAGGAGTAGGGAGTTCAGAAATTAAACTTTTGTGATCCACCATTATTTCTCTGGTATTGGGGG
>NW_007726242.1:1030908-1033432 GCF_000696425.1 Galeopterus variegatus
TACTGATGACATTCATGTAATTGTTTATTTGCTTTATTCTGTGATATGTATATAAGATTGAGTTTATCAATATAATATTTTTACTATTAGTAAGAATATTGAACGTAGTTTGATTACTCTGTGCCTGGTTACAAATTCATAGATCATGTTTCTATCTGCCCGGTCATTTCTTATAAACATTAAACATACATATTTAAATATAAAAAATGTACATCTAAAATTAATTGGTAGCTATATCATTCCCCTGAATAAGACAAGAACCTTAGCATGCTGTCATATCTTCTATTTCCTCTGTGTCATTCTGTTTTGTAATCATTTGGGTTAATTCTGTTTATTAAATTACCTTCACAATATGCCTCGAGAATCATTTTGACTCAGATATGTTTAACTTCTTAATTTACTTACTACTGTTTCTTGTAATCCATGTAAGTTTTACTTTCTTGGATTCCTTTTTTTTCTTTAGTGAATTACATTTATTATTCTATCAGAGATCTTCTAGGGATTACAATCTATATAAACACTTTCATCCTCCAAATGCTTTTTCTTCACTCCCAATTGAATGCTAGTTTAGAGGGTTATAGTATTTTAAATTCTAAATCATTTTATTTTTGAAATCTGAGGATATTGCTCCACACCATCCTCTAGAATCCAGTGTTGTGGATGAGAAGTCTGATGTCAGCCAAACCTTCTCTGCTTTGCCTGGAATAGCAGACATTTTTGGTTACCCAATATCTATTTCCTCTCTCCTTCAAACAGACCTTGATTTTGTGTACACATCTACATCACACCCAGCTCCTGAGGGGCAGAGTGGAGAGAAGGAAGAAACCTGGTTTTTGATGACATCACTGAACTACTGATTCTGCCATAGCTGAATCTGCCCTGTCAATTTCTTGTTGCGCCTTTATCATTTAGGCCAGCTTGAGCAGTTCCAACTTCTGTTACTTGTAGCAAGTAATACACAGGTAGTCTTTTATGTCCTTCTTCTTACCTGGATGCTTTTAGGGGTGTCTGTTTATCTTCAGAGTTCTGAAATTTCATCCAGGATGCATTTCTTGTAGACCTCCCTTACCTTCACCGCATTCATCATGCTCTACACCTTATGTTCTATTTAACCTGAAGACTCAGGCTTTCTTCGGCCTCGGTACGTTTTCTGCTATATCTCTATCGATATCACCGTGCGTATTCTATTTGTAGTTATTTCTGCCACTGTCTTCTCTGCCTTCAAATCTTTCTATTCGGTGAATTTTGGATCTCAGAGTCCATATCTGCTGCATGTCTCCCAAGATTTTCTCTCAGTTTCTGGTGTTGTGACAGGAGTTTTCTAAAGCTGAATGGGATTTTTTTCCTTTGAAAATTATATATACATGTGTTTTTGTTATTTTAAGAAATATTAAGAGAAAAAGGGAGGTAATCATCTGCACTCAGTCTGCTATCTTGTTTTTACTTTGTAAATCTCAGTTCTATGTTGTTTCACCAATAATGGTTCATAACTGTTAAATCTTTATTTTTTATTATTTTTTCTATTGTGGCAAAATACACATAACATAAAATTGACCATTTTACCTATTTTTAAGTGTACAGTTTGAAAGAAAGTGAGCCAAGATGCTGGGTACCGTTCAAGCTTTATTAAAGAAAGTAATCTGCTGGGCTTTACTCAAAAGGGAGGACAGCCTGGGGCTGCCCTAAAAATGGGGGACAGCGGCAACAATGGGTTTGTGAGGTTTATATTAGCTTTTGGGCACGAATGTACGGGGGGAGGGACCATTAGGTTGATGTAACTGGGTGGAGAACTGCACCCATGCAGAAGCCCAGAAGCTGGAAAGTTGTTTCTAAGTCAGGAGGCTCCTCGTAAAGGGAAGAAGGGAGGGGCTGGGTTCTGGAGTGGAAGAGGAGGCTGGCAGCTAGTTTGTGCTGGTGCTTATTGTGTGCACAATGGCCCCAGTCACATCCAAAATCCATCATTCCTGCCTTTTAAGTATAAGAAGGGAAAAGGGGTGAAGATCTCATTCTTCTGAAGCTACCTTCTGCTGGAGATGGGCGAAGATATGAAAAAACAAAAGATTTATGATGGCAGGTAAAACAATTAGGTGGCAGGGTGTTGGTTTCCTGTGGGAGGCTGTATTCCTCCGGGGAAGGGTCGCTGGTTCTGAGGGGCTCATATCCTCCTTGCAGGAGCAATTCAGTGACCTTTCAGTTGGTGAAAGCCTGTATATGTTCCTGCAAGAAATTAGAGAAACACCAAAAGAGACAGGGACCAAAAGTAGGCTGAGTCCCAGCACAGTTAGGTGGCCTAGTAGGGGCATAAGCCAGGGTATCCAAGGTTCAGTGAAATGGTTTAAGTTGTTTTGGATCAGCCCAGACTCACTTACATAATAACTGCATTCCTCCCCCAAGAAGAGGCAGTGCCTTCCTTCTCGGCTGTAAGGAAGTAAAGGGCCCGATGGTTCTGCAAAGTGACTGTCGTGAGTGTGGTGACCTGTCACTGGAGGGAGGAAATGGTATCTATGCTTAGTTCTTCTGAGAG
>NW_007726243.1:0-68584 GCF_000696425.1 Galeopterus variegatus
AAAGAAATTCCACATGTTCTCACTCATTGGTGGGAGCTAAAAAAACAAATTAATTCACCCATATACACACACAGAAAAAAACCGGGGGTGGGGGGGTGGGGAAGAAGATATAACAACTATACTTTTATGAAGTTGTTACAACAAGCAAACGGAAAGGACATTCTTGGGGGGGAGGGGAGAGAGGGAGGAGGGAGGGAGGTGTCGGTGATGGGCCATAATAATCATATACAGTGTATATTGACAAAATAAAAATTTAATGAAAAAATAAATAAATAAATAAATTTAAGTTTCACCAGCACGTATGTGCCAGGCTCTAGGCTATATACCTATGTACACTGAATAAACATCAGATCTTTGCATAACTCTGAAAGATAAACATTACTGTAATTCATCTTAAAAATTAAGAAACTGAGGCTTAGAGAGTTCTCATAACTAATAAATCAATAAGAACAGGAACTTATGCCCAAATTTTACCAATTGCAAATCTATGTTCTCTCCAATACGCTCCATTACTTCTAGTGTCATATTGACTTTATATAAACTTGGTGTACAATTATGAGCTGGACTAGACAATATGCACAGACCCACTCTAAGAAACAGAACTATTTGCATGACGTTATTGGTCAGCAAATGATACCATAAAAGTAATTAATTATACCATCTTAATATTTCACAGTACACAAGTCACATCAGTATTTGCTAAGAGTTTTTCTACTGAACAAAACAATTCAGAACTATTAGGTAGGTGCCTGATACTCTATGTGGTACTGAAATGAATAATAACTCATGCCTGTCTAAAAAATCTCTCAAGATTAAAGATTTTTGCAAAAGAAATCTACACACTTTTTGATCCCATATCCCTAAAGCAGTAAAAACATCAGAGATATACTGAAAATATATGAATATAAATTCATTTATGAATTATTTGGAGGCATTACTATAATATAAAATTGAAAAAATGAAATAAAAGTATGTAATTTAAAAAAAGGTTTAATATTTGTTCCCACACCTCAACAGACAGCTTCATATATCCCCTGGGATGTGCATACTCTACTTTAAACACAACTGTCTTGGAAAACATCTTCACATTTTAATTCAGGAAACAGATACCTAACCATTTCAGTACCTTGATAGTATCTGTTTTCTGAAAGACTAGAAATTTAAAAATGAGATATGCAAAGGACTTTCTTCTATACAAAGTAGGCAGGCCTTCAAGAAATATTATTATAATTAAAAACAATCACCTTAATTTAAAATGAAAGTATGTCACTTTCACCTTTACTTATCTACTGATGGATCTTGGACATGACTGGCACCACTGTGCACACAACAAGCACAAAATAGCCACCGGCCTTTGTCTTCCACTCCAGCACCAAACCCGTCCCCCCTTCCCTTTTATGAAAAGCCTTGTGACTTCTGCAAAACAGAAATCCTTTTGCTTCCACAAGGGCACAGTTCTCCACCCTGGTCACATAGCTTCCACGTTAGCACAATGCCCCTCCTTGATTGTATCAGCTGGCCCTTGGCGCCCTATATAAGCTCTCTTGACCTCACATGTGGTGCTGCCCTCCACTCTGAGTGCAGCCCGGGAAATTCTTTTCCTTAAATAAAGCTTGATCGGTACCCGGCACTTCGGCTCACTTTCTTTCATTTTGGTGCTGAAACCTGGGAAACAGCCATGTCACTGGGGGGATTGACTGTTCCACTTGCCAGAGGGAGAGTGGCCCAGTCCCCAACCCACAGCCTTTGGTGTCACAGCCATCCCTACTGGAGCTTCTTGGCTTAGCCCAGGAGGAGGACTGACGATGCCCAGGGCCCAAGGCCCCACGGAGATCACCACATGTGAACCCAGGGTAACTTGCCTTGTAGCAGGTAAGCAGATCTCTTTTGTCATCAACACAGGGGACACTTATTCTACCCTTCCGGAATATGCAGGACCAACAACCCCATCCTCTATCACAATAGTAGAGGGCATGGGATCAGAATACTGCCCACAGATCACTTAACTCCTTTCCTGCACCCTACATCACACCCAGTTCACACACAAATTTTAATAATGCCTCAATAACCAACCCCTCTACTGGGATGGGACACTCTTTTCAAATTCAAAGCTACTCTTACCCTAACACTTTAACTCCAGCCATAATACTCCTGTTACAGGCTGCCCCAGACCTGAGCCCTGAAATCTCTACCTTCCCCTTTCCCCCGACCAAGTTAATCCTATAGTATGGGATACCACCTCACCCTCCATCACTACTCATCACCCTCCCATCTTCGTGAGGCTACGGGATCCTTCTTCTTTCCCTAATGTCCCACAATACTGCATCACTAACACCTGATAGGCTTAAAACCCGTCATACTCCAACTCCTTTCTTCTCATCTCTTACAGCCTACTCACTTGCCTTTTAATACACCCATCCTTCCAGTTATAAAGCCTAAGGGCTCATACCATTTAGTACAGGACTGATCCTTACATGCCCTGTTCCCAACAACTTACTTGGACAGTTTTGCCCCAGGGATTTCGGGACAGCCCCTACTTCTCTGGCCAACCCTTAGCTCAAGACTTATCTGAACTTCCCCCCTCCCAATCTTAGCACTTTAATACAATATGTGGATGACCTCCTCCTTTGTAGCGCCTCCTATGAGGATTCACAGGTCCATACGGTTGCTGTCCTTAATTTCCTGGCCTCCAGGGGATATCGAGTGCCTCCAGCAAGGCCCAAATTTCTTCCCCTTCAGTCTGAACTCCCTACTCCTACCACAAAGGGTGAAATCCTTTCTTTCTTGGGGCTTGCAGAATATCTTTGCCTATTGATTCCTAGGCATGCTAGCAAAACCACTTTATGAGGCAGCCAAAAGGGATCCTCCCATTCTCTTAGATCCCACAAAGCCCATTTATTCCCTCTTCCAGCAATTAAAAGCCACTGTCCTCACAGCCTTAGCTCAATCCCTCCCAAACCTATCTCATCCTTTTATCCTATAACTCACGGAAACCCAAGTATTGGCAGTCAGGGTTTGGGAACAAGAGGTAGGAGATATTTTCTCCCCAGTTGCATACCTCTCACCACAGCCCAGGGATGGGCTTCCTGTTTATGGGCCTTGGCAGCAGCTGCCCTTTTAGCACAAAAAAAACTCTAAACTAACTTTTGAACAACAAACAATCAAGACCTTCTCAGCCATAAGGTCAGGTCAATTCTCTTCCCTTCCTGCCTACAACTTATTCACCTTACTTTAATTGAGAATTCCCATTTTTCCTTCAAATCTTGCCCTCCCCTAAATCCAGTCACCCTCACCCAAAACACTCACGACCCTTAGAACATAACTGCATGGAGGCTTTCAACCTCTTTCTCAATCTCTTTCCATACATCTCCCCACATCCCATTACGCAATCCCAGCATACATGGTTCATAAATGGGAGCACAACCACTCACTCGCCTATGGGCTGCCCCCCACAGGCCCACAGGCTTCAGCCCCTTCGAATTTATGTATGGTAGGCCTTTCACTCTCACACCTCTCCCTTCCAGCTCACCACCTTTAGGCCAGTATCTCCCTACTCTTTCACTCATTAGGGATCTTCTTCAGGGACAGGCCAACCTTCTATTACCTCACCCTTTCCCCATCACTCACTCAGACTTTAATCTTAGCCCAGGACAGCAAGTGCATATTAAAACCCGAATCCCAAAGCCCCTCTTACCATGCTGGGAAGGGCCTTATACAGTACTTCTCACCACCCCTATGGTAGTAAAGGTACTAGGAAAGGCCCCTTGATGTCACTCACCCTTGGTAAAACTAGCACCTGAGACTTTACCCCAAAAAATCTGTTAACGCCAAGCCAGAGGGGTCCCTCTGTTCAACCCCAACCCAACATCTCCTCACACCCCGTCCATTTTAGGACCCACAAAACTGAAAATCTCCAGGACCTCCACTCTTCCCCCAATCCCAGAAGAAGGTCCCCAGCGATTATCCTCTTACTCTTGCAGACCTGCTTCACGTCTTCACACAACAGCTGCGCCAAGACTGGTCCCAACCTGCTATCGTGGGTTTGCCATCATGGGACATGATAAGTATATGCCACCCCGTGTCCCTAACCTTTATTATACTACCTATTCTAGTACTTCCTATAGGATTGGTCAGTGCTGCCCCAAAGGTGTGTAACATTATACGAAAATTTCTCCTGGCACTCCTTTACCTCCTATCAGTAGGATGCTTCTTAGCAATTTCACTGTGGCAACGTGCCCTTTAAATTCTTTCACTTCCTAACTCTTGGCATCCTTCCTGTGTTTTTCCTCCTATCTCAATGTTCCCCCTTACCTGGAACATAGAGGTTCCAGGTCCACAGGGATGATGCAGTCCTCAATGAATCAGACTGGTCCCCAAGCGACTCATCTTTCTCCCACTTCATGAGAAACATTTGTTACCCCCCTCCCTGTCGATGCAGCCCACAACGTTTCCACAAATGTCTCTTCACTTGCCTCTAATCTAAGCTCAGTGGGAACTGTCAGCATTGTGTGGGACCTGTCCACACTCTGCACCACTAACACCACCAAATGCTACTACTCACTTACCCCGTACTCATCCATGCCCTAAAAACGGAATATATTTCCTTTGTAAAACTATGTTATCCCGTTGCCTGCCCCCTAATGCGATTTCCTGTATATTCATTTGGCTTGTCCCTGACATCACCGTCCAGACAGATGGAGGGATGAAGATGGGACTGGGACTAACTTTGCCCCCCCATCAGGAAGTGCCCCCCACTCCCGTAGGGCACTAATTGGATCTTTTTTAATTAGGGCAGGGATCCTTCCTGCAACTGGGAATGGCATAGCAGGCCTTGCTACTGCCTCTCAATTCTATCAAAAACTCTTAGAAGAACTAAGGACAGAAACGTCGGGCCCTTGACCTCCTTATAGCTGAGAAGGAAGGCACCTGCCTCTTCTTGGTAAATGAGTCTGGGGTGATCCAAAACAACATAAACCATTTAAAGGCAAGCATTGATCACCGACGCAAAGGGTTACAAAACACAAAAACACCTTGGGGGTGGCCCCAGTCACTGAACCCTTGGATACCCTGGCTAATGCTCCTACTGGAACCCCTAATGGTGCTGGGACTCAACCTACTTTTTGATCCCTGTCTCTTTTGGTATTTCTCTAATTTCTTGCAGAAACGTACCCAGGCTTTCACCAACCAAAAGTTTGCCAAATTGTTCCTGCGAGGAGGATATCAGCCCCTCAGAACCAGCGACCTTTCCTGGAAGAATATAGCCTCCCCACACGAAACCAATACCCCACCACCTAATTGTTTTACCTGCTAATCTTTTATTTTTTCCATATCTTCACCCATCTCCAGCAGGAAGTAGCTTCAGAAGAATGAGACCTTTGCCCCTTTTTCCCTCTCCCTATACTTAACAAGCTGAAGCAGAGCCACCCAGCCAAGTCAGGCCTAGGTCACACTTACTGTAGTTAACCCACAGACCAGTGAGGAAGAAAGAAATGCACATGGTTTCAACCACTGAGTTCTGAGATGATTTGCTATCCAGCAAAAACTAACACTCTACCCTACCTAAAATTGTCACACCTCATCCCGACTTTGATACTTCCTATTCCTCTTCCTTTTCCCCTCCAAAACACTTATTACTAACATTCACATATTTATTGTCTATAACCCCCATTAAAATAAAAACTCTACTTGAGCAGAAATTTTTTGATTCATTGCTGTATCCCTGAACTTACAAGTGTATCTAGTACTCAAGTATGGTATATGAATGAATGAATAATTAGCCCTATTTTCACACCACTGGTATAATTCCCATATTACAACATTCAGTATTCTACAAACTCTGCAGTTCTGTGAAAACTATAATTCATGCCTTCATTCAGTCTGATTTATCTAACATGACTTAAACTCTAGTTAAAAGAGATTAAAATTTTCCATTTTACTTTTCAGAATTAAAGATGTTTTTTAGGTTTTTCCAGAATAAATTAAGAAGCTGCCCAGCCCTCAACTTGAGTTAAAAGATCCTGAATAAGTGTTGTTCACTTCCTTTAAGCCTGTTTCCTGAAATATAAATTAGGGGAAATACCTATGCGAAATATAAACTACAGACAGTATAAAAAAAATTCACAAAGAGGGATTTTATGCCAATCCTTGAAGAATGAAGGAATTGGATACATAATATTTTACCCTAAAAAGTACCATGTGTTCCTACAACATTCTCTATTTCTCTTAATAGCATTTACTCTGGTTTGTCCACTTCCCCAACAGATTCTAAGCTCATTAGAAAATAACTGGCACTCTGTAAATATTAGATGTATTAATGAATATTAGCATTTTTAAAGGCTATTTACCTGACTGGTTAAAATGGTTATACAGATTTTTTTTTTAAGTGAAATGCATATTCTCACTTTAGCTACTGTCTTTTAAAAAAAATTTGGTATAAAACAAATATTCTTTATAAAAAAATATAGTATGGAAATGTACTAGGCTTTCCAACTTTTAAAAGACTAGGAAAAAAGAAAACAAAGAAAAAAATGTATGTATATGGATTGAATTAATAAAGACAAAAGTAAAATTAGTGATTCTGAAATCAAAGAAAAATGAGAATTAATAAAATGAAAGTTGGCTCTTGAAAAGCTGAACAAAATGGACACAACCCTGGAAAGCCCAACTAAAAAAAAAAAGATAACATTAAAATTAAAAAGGAAATTTAAAACTACGAACTAGACATTAAGAGAATTATGGGAATACTGTGTGCAACTTTAAACCAGTAAGTTTTTAAATCTAAAGATACTAAAAAATATGCTATCTCCAAAATTAACTCGAGGTAAAAATGATTATCAGATCTATAACCATATTAGCAATTCAAATATTTGCTAAAGATCTACCACTAAATATATTATCAAGCTTAATAATTTTATAGGCCAGTTGTATACTAATACAGCCTGTAAGGATCAGATAATTCCTGTGATTCTCATTATTCCACTGCATAAAAGAAGATGAAGCCCTTCCAATTCACTTTTCAAAAGTAACATGTAACCCAAATTCCAAATGATGAAGAAAAAATTATTGAAAATTCTCAATTAGGAAGATAGATATAAGATCCTGAATAAAATACCAGTAAATCAAAACCCGTAACATAGCAAATAGGGGGTTTGTTACTATTGCCTGTGTGACTTTGGGCAGATTACTTCATCCTTCTCTGTCTTCGTTTTTTTTTTAATCTCTATGATGGAGATGATAATAGGATACCTACAGCATGGGGTTATTAAGAAAATTAAGTAAGTAAGAAATTCTTAGAACAGTGATTGGCACATAACAAATGTTCAGTGTTAGTATCATTATTATCCCTAGAACAAAAAAGCAACATAATCCATTGAATAATTTATTATTTTTTTTGGCAGGTGGCCAGTATGGGGATCTGAACCCTTGACCTTGGTGTTATGACCATTACCATTTTAAAGGGGAAAATAAAATACATAAATGTGAACATTTGATAATATTTAAAATAAAACAGACATAAAAGGCAATCTCCTAAACATGATAAAGAATAATTATCACAAGCCAATAGCACAAATTATATTAAAAATTAAAATATTGGTCATTAAATTAATAAAAGATATGCAATATTACCATGATTAGAGATTACACTAATGCAATAAAGACAACTAACACAGGAAAAGATGAAATTATCATCTGCAGATGATATACATAGAAAGTCTAAAGGAGTAAATAAAAGTGATTAGAGATTACACTAATGCAATAAAGACAACTAACACCGGAAAAGATGAAATTATCATCTGCAGATGATATACATAGAAAGTCTAAAGGAGTAAATAAAATTCTAGATGATAAGAGATTTTAGTCAGTAGGCTGGATTAAAGATGTACCCAAAAACCAGTACCTTTTTTTAGAACAGCAATAATTAAAAATTTATAAGAGAAAAAGAGAACCTACTCATAGTCACAAAAAATACATAATACTCAGGAATAAACTTAATGCGAATGGTACAAGACCTTATGACAAACTACATAAGATTTCACTGACCGCAAAATACACCCTGAATATTTTCTATTAACTTCCTCAGCAGTATCTATATCTTCTCAGTCATCCAATTTAGAAATTTGAAATCCCTTCTAGATACATCCCTCGCCTCACTCCTCACATCCACAGTGACCAAGTCCTATCTACTTTACTTCATATATTTCTCACATTTGTCATCTCTTTCCTATCTCCACTTCAATTATGCTGGTTATCCTTTGGAAAGACTCCAGCAAATTAAAGTCTCCTACTTCCAGTCTTATGCTTCTCAAAATCATAGTCCATATAGCTGCCAGACTAATCAATTTAAAACACAAACCTGACGAGATCAAGACCCAGTTTAAAACACAGGTCACCACTGAATTAAGGAGGGAGTCCAAGCTCAAGACTATTAAAGCCTTGAGTCATCTGGACCTATCCTCATCTTCTCCTCCGCCTCCTCCTCTTCCCCCTTTTTGGGGCCAAAAATATGGCTCTGACTTCTCAAATTAAGATATGCAAGCACCTCTGACTAAAGATGCCAAAGCTTCTCACAGCTGCAAACATGATGGTACACCTAACTAAACTTACATTAATTTTGGTGAAGTTTTTTGAGAAAGAAATTATTTGATATTCAATGAATGCAGAAGAGAATGCAAAAATTTGTATGACTATTTAAGCTAAAACACAAGATTTCAAAGAAAGATGGCACTTAGAGCAGGCAGCTTTGAGCTCATTATGAGGAGGTGGATGATGATCCATTTGCCATTTGAGGTGAAAAGTCTAACACTACCAGACTCTTATCACTGCATTTGCTAATGATTATAACTAACACTTAGCGAGACTTGACTTAATGTCAGGCAAGTTGATTCATTACATTGATTAAGTCATTTTACAAAGGTCTCCAAGACCTTGTATGACTTCATCTATACTACTCTGTCCCTGCTTCTCTATCTGCTCCAGCCACATGGCCTCCCTACTGTTCTTGTCACATTGTCATACTTCCATTTCATGGCTTTTGTCCTTACTATTCCCTCTATCTAGAAACCTTTCTCCCCATACAGTAAGGCTCCTTCTTTTTTTTTTTTTTTTTTTTAAAGATGACCGGCAAGGGGATCTTAACCCTTGACTTGGTGTTGTCAGCACCACGCTTACCCAGTGAGCAACCCGCCATCCCTATGTGGGATCCGAACCCATGGCCTTGGTGTTTTCAGCACCGCACTCTCCCAAGTGAGCCACAGGCCGGCCCGGGTAAGGCTCTTTCAACTTCTTCAAGTATTTCCTCAAATGTTGCTTTCTTAATGAAGCCTATCCTGACCTCCCCATTTCCCTTCTCAATCACCAACAATACTCTACAATAATAACTCTGTTCTATTTTTTCTCCATATCATTTTCCTTATTTACTCTTTATTATTTATCGTTTCCCTACCGGAATGTAAGTTCCATACAAGTAAGACGTTTTATTCACTGAATCTCTAGTGCCTAGAACAGTGCCTAGCACATTGTACACTCAGTGAATTACTAAATGTACAATCCTATGAAACAGGTACAACGCTTAGCCATATCTTATGAAGAGACTGAAGCAGTGGGAACTTCTGTTGGATCACACGGCCAAAGGTGGGGCCAGGACTTATAAGCAACCTGGCTCCACTTTTACCAGTCACTGCTTGGTTGCCTCTCATTTATGCGGAGAATTTCAAAAGTACTATCTATTTAGTAAGTTTCCCTTATCAGACATTTCCTTCATCAGACAGTTCCTTTGCAGCAGAAGGGATTTCCTTATCTTGTTCCCTGATTGATAGTACCTAACCCATGTTATATACTCAATAACTGTTTGCAGCATTAATAATGAATACATTAGCTACCCAAAGATTTTTACATGAATGTCTCAGTTGTCCAAATCATTTTAAGTTTTCAGACTAATTTTATTTTTAATATATAAATAAATTCTGCCTGTAAAAATGTAGTGACGCAAAATACGTTCTTTGAATAGACAAAACAATTTCTCAAGAACGATTTAAATAAAAGGACATGAACCCTATTCTCACAATTTCTTACAACCTGGTTTTTAAAGCTTTATTCGTTATTAGCATACATTAAGCAAAACGCTTCAGAACCAATTACTGACTTACTCCTTTATATACACATGTAGAATATTAACTTATCTCTGATGAAAACACGCAAACAATAGTACCATTTTCGTAGACATCGAGATTTATAAAACAATCAACCATGCCAGATACAAACAGACACCTTCACTTACAAAAACTGACGCTAATGAGAACACCCTCCGCAGCAATACCTGGCCCAGGAGTCACCCGGAGGTAGCTTTGTCAAATAAGGTTGACAAATACTATCGTAAGGGCATGGCTAACTTGCCACAGAATGACAATGACCATACGTTTACTCTGAGAAACAATCATTCCTGGGCAGAAGGGGCGGACGTATGAGATTTTAAAAAGAGGCCCCTCCCAGGACGCCTCAAAATCTAGGGCCCAAAGATTCTCCTCCTCAGAGCTCCTCACCGTGTCTAGACTAGGGGGAAGCGACCATTTCTCAGGTAGAGGATGACGCACAAAGGAGAAACCGGCCACCCAGCATGAAAGCCGCAGAAGCACACGAAACAGCGCAAAGAGGAACGAAAACGCCCTTGCGCCGAACCGCCCCTCCACGGAGCGAGCTGCAATCGCGTTTCTCGCGAGATTTCTCGTCTTCACGGGATCTCAAGCTGAAACTTCGCGGCCTCTTAGATAAAGGGGGCTAGGAGGTCCAGCTCCCGAGCCCTTTCACGGACCCACGGAACACTTCGACCCCCAACCAACCCTGCCCGTCATCGAGAACAGTCCCCCAGAGTGCCTAGGGACTTCCGGAGCCCGACCGGAACCGGAAACTTCTGGGAGCGAGTGGGTAGGACCTAAAATCAAAAGAAGAGCGGCGAAAGCTGGAGGCCGCATCCTGCAGAGTGGCGGTGATATCAGGGAGGGGCTGCGGCCGGTCCCCATGGACTCCACCGCCTGCTTGAAGTCCTTGCTCCTGACCATCAGTCAGTACAAAGCCGTTAAGTCAGAGGCGAACGCCACCCAGCTTTTGCGGCACTTGGAGGTGAGGGGTTACAGGGTGGGGGACGGGATGGGCTTTCCCCTAGTAATCCTTAGTTCACGGTGCCGCTGGGGAGTGGCGGCCCCAGCCTTGGAGAGAGAGCGGCTCTTCCCAGCCCCCCTTAGCTGTCTTTTTGAACTGGTAAAGTCGAGTGAGCGTTAGCGTCCAACTCGCTGCAGCAAGAGGAATGAGCGCCTACTGAAGGCTCTCGGAAGAGGGAGGGTGGGACAAAAGGTTGGGAAATTTAGGCTGTGTTTGGGGACCATGTCTTCTCTTCCTTGGCTGCTTGTTTTGGTTTTCCGTCCAAACCAAGCCCTCCCAATATACAGCGATTCTCAGGAACTGGAGGTGGCGAGGAGTCATGATTAAAATTTGTTTTTGCCCTTAGGTAGTTTATAATCTGAATCTGATGCTTACTGCTCTCTTTTGAACTCTAACTTGAAAAATATTGTTTCAACTTCCTTTGATTAAGAAGCAATCCCTCTGACTAGTAAGCGAAAATTTTTTTCTTTACCTAAATATATTGCTCACTTTTTTAAAAATCCTAATCCTGAATTGCTTTCACTTTTTTCATCAATTCCAGTTATTTGTGTCTAGGCTCTTCTGTTTATTTTAGGCTCTTAATCTCCTGCTGTCGTTTGTTATCCTTTCATGGAATTCAAACTAACGTTGACCTGTTTAATTTTTAAAAATAAGTTCAATTAAAACTTACTTTAATTCTCTGATGCAGCTTTCCTCTGTTAACATAGATTGAAATAATTTTAAAATATTCTTTGTTATATTAACCCTGTGATAAAAGGCTAATGTACCAAAGTGTAGCAAAATACTACAGAAAAAGGATAATTGCGAGTGGTAGTCTTTCATTAGCCTTTAGTGAAACTGGAGTGTATTAAATGTCATTGTTCTCTTGAGCTTCTTTGGTGCTCCCCTTCTTACTATTTTAGATGTCCATCTTCTAGGAATTAGGAGATTAGCATTTTAGATACTAGTGTGAAATATTACCTCTCTTAGAGAAAAAAACGGGTGTGTTTGAATTTGAGTGCAATGTTATTGTGAATGAAAGGAGACTTAGAAGAAATTTGGTGCTTAGAATCTGGCTCCTTGATACTGTGTTCCTAAACTTTCAAAGGGTGTACACAAAATGGTTCTACCATTGATGCAAAGGTATGAAGAGCACTGGCTTGAGGTTACTACTCCTAAGGACTTTTCTTTGCAATTGAGAGATAACATACATACAGTGAGCAAAGGGCATTAATCTCAGATGAAGAGCTTGATCTCTTTTTTTTAAACATATGTGTACACTCAAGTGGCTATGACCTGTATCATGACAGAACATTTCCAGCACCCCATATGGATTTTTCATTGTCCCTTCACGTAAGGTTCAGGTAAGTGGACTCATACAATAGGTACTCATGTCTGGCTTCTGCCACTCAATATAATCCATAAAATTCATTCATGTAGAAATATACCAGTACTTCATTATTTTTTATTGCCATATAAAATTCTATTATATGAATGTCCCACAGTATATATTTTCCAGTTCTGGGTAGAATTATAAATAAAGCTGTTACAAACATTTCATACATTTTTTTGTGGTAATATGTACTCATTTCTTTTATATAGGCCATACGGTAGGCTTACGTTCAGTTTTAATTGAAACTGCTAAATAGTTTTCCAAAATATTATGTTATTTTACCTTCCCACCAGTAATATATGAAATTTGCTGTTATTCATCCACACCAATCCTTTGTGTTTTTATATTTCCTAATTTTAACAATTTTGGTGGATAGTATTTATATTTTTAATGGTGAATGTCTTTGTGCAGACCTCATAAGATCAACATCTGACAATGCAAAGAGAGATGGATATCATGTGAAAGGGGATTATTCATTTGTCTTTACTTCTGCTACCATACTTTGTCTTTATAGCCCCATGCATAACCTGAGCTTTGAATTTTCTATGATTGGCAGAATTGAGCTGATGTCATTCTTTTTTTTTTTTTTTTTTTTCTTTTTTTGTCTTTTTTCGTGTCCGGCAACGGATCGCAACCCTCAGTGTCGTGCCCGTACTGGACCGGGACCAGCAACGGGATCGCAACCCTCGGTGTTGCGCCCGCACCTCGCTCAGCCAGTGAGCGGGAACCGGTCTGTATGTGGGATCCGAACCCTCGGTGGGAGTGCCGCCGCGCTCCCAAGCGGCACACTGTAGCAGTGCGCCACCGGGCCGGCCCGAGCTGATGTCATTCTTGATGATGTTAATTCATAGCACTAATCTTGTGTGATGATTAATAGCATGAATTTAGCTATACCAATTTGCCTAGGTATGAATTGCAGTTGTGCTTCTGTATCATCAGTGTGTGCCTCAGTTTATTCATCTGCAAAACAAAATAGTGGCACCTACTTTATAGAGTTATGATGAAGATGAGAAGAGTTAACATATGTAAAGTTCCTAGATCAGTGCCTAGACCAGAGTAAGTGCTATATATGAAAGTACTTCAAAAACTTCATGGAAAAATAGAATTGAATGATAATACAAATCTTTCCATTAACTTTTTGAAGTACCCTCATATTAGGTTATTATTAAAATAAATTATATTTGCATTAAAATATACAGTGTTTACGAGTAAAGGAAAAAAAAGTCAATTTTTTTTTTTTTTTTTACCTTGTACTAAATAATTATTACATGTTAGACTACTTATGTTATGGAGATACAGGTCCAGTCCTGAGGGGAATCATGTTTAAAACACAAAATGTCTTAATCTTGTAGAGGATTAGATATATAAAATAGGCAAACAAGCAATACTCAGAAGGTTCCCTACCCCAAAATATCTGCTACTGATGCATGTAATTTCATCTTCGGACTTATTTTTTCAGTCTTACAGACTTTTATTTTAGTAATGTTGTTAAAACATGTACTCCTTGGGAACAGATAATGTGAAACTCTGTTGTCAGCAAAGCTTTAGAAGAAAAACTGACATGGGTAAGGGGAAAAAAGGATACAGAAAGAAAAGATTAGAGGGAGGCTAAAGCAACCCGCTTAGACCTAATTTTTTAAAATAACTATTTAGAACATATTTAGTCTAATTCTGAGGTAATTAATGGCTTCTTTGTCTTTATAGAAAAGATAGGCTTAATGAATACATTCGTAAAGCATTTTGAAAATTCATGCTTTCTGACACCTGGTTTTGGCCTTCAATCCCAGCTTTACCTTATTACCTTCTTCCCCTCTCTCTCTCCCTCTCCCTCTCCTTATAGTTTATACATTATAAGAAAGGAGAAAAAAATGGAATGACCTTATAAATTTTTCAGTGCCTGGCCTGGCTAATTAAAAGAATATATATTTTTTATCTTCTCTGTAATCTCAACTGCTGGGCTCAGCTATTATCTTTGGGAAGGTACAAGAGTAATCTTGTAGTTACGCTTTGGGCTTCACTTTCCACACTCTTCCCTCAAAGGTGGAATGAGTATACTGGAATTCTTTTATAAAATAAATATATTGGTAGTTGAGTGCAGATTTGTAGTCTATGCCTTCATGGAGTGTTTGATGTAGTGTGGAGGATAAATATCACTGGATAATCAAAAGTTTGCTAATTCATGAAATATAAGTATAATGCACTATAGGGTAGTGTTAACAGGCAAACCTAGCTTAGATGGTGTAAGAGGCTTAGGGAAAGCTTCCTGAAGAAAACGAATTTAAACTGAGATCCAAGTGATTAACTAGTGAAGGAGGGATTAGGTAATCTAGGCAGAGGTAACAGCATGTGTTAATTTTCTAAATTGGAAAAGAAAGTGTCAGTGGCACTATGGAAGAACTGAGTTTTTTATTTGAAATGGAGAAGAGACGAAAATTGGCAACCCTTAACTAAAATATTTTTATTACTATTTTATAGGTAATTTCTGGACAGAAGCTCACACGGCTGTTTACATCAAATCAGATATTACCGAGTGAATGCTTGAGTTGCCTTGTAGAGCTACTTGAAGACTCAAATATAAGTGCTTCACTGATCTTAAGTATTATCAGTTTGCTGTCTCAACTAGGTAATGTATTTAGTTTCTCCTTTTTTCTTTTTGGAAGATGTAGGAATGTAATTTTTTTTTAAATGCAGATTTAGTTATAGAATCACTTGCAGTATGATACATATTCAAAACATTTCATTATTGCAGGATGTCTTAGAGCAATTATGTATTATGAATCTCTTGAAAGAGGAGAATACTGTATGCAGCATTTCTTGAATTATTGGAGCAAGGAATCTGAAGTGTATCAAAGGTTTAGTGTTCTACAAGAAAGAATACACTTTGGGAAATGCTGGCCTACTTTTGAATTAAAAAACAAGCAAACGGGCCGGCCCCGTGGCGCACTCAGGAGAGTGCGGCACTTGGGAACGCAGCGGCGTTCCCGCCACGGGTTCTGATCCTATATAGGTATGGCCGGTGCGCTCACTGGCTGAGTGCGGTGTGGGCGACACCAAGCCAAGGGTTGTGATCCCCTTACCGGTCACAAAAAAAACAGAAAACAAAAAAAATAGATAGATACATAGATAATAAATAAATAAATAAATAAATAAAAAACCAAGCAAACAAAAACCCCACATACACATGATGCCAGTATTAAATACATCACTTGGGGGCCGACCCGGTGGCGCACTGCTACAGTGCGCCGCTTGGGAGTGCGGTGGCACTCCTGACGAGGGTTCGGATCCCACATACAGACCAGCCATTCACTGGTTGAGCGAGGTGCGGGCGCAACGCCAAGGGTTGCGATCCCGTTGCCGGTCCCGGTCCAGTATGGGCGCGACACTGAGGGTTGCGATCCATTGCCGGTCACGAAAAAAGGCAAAAAAAAAAAAAAAAAATACATCACTCGGAAAGTCATAATTTAAGCATAAAATTAATGTATGCTAAGTATAAAAAAAATCTCAGTTGTCAGGAAATATTAACACAGAGCAGCATTTCTTCAGAGACAGATATTTTTTAGATCTATGTTGTCCAGTGTAGTATCCTCTAGCCACATGGGGTTATTAAGCACTTAAAGTGCGATAATGAAGTGAGGAACTGAATTTTTAATTTCTAGTAACCTAAATATAAATAGCCACATGTAGCCTAGTGGCTACAAAATTACCACAAACATACACAGTAAAATGGAATGAATCTTTACTCATTACCACCAACCTTCCTCATCATTTAAGTATTTGCTATAGACTCAATGGTGCTAGCCTAGTGGCTACAAAATTACCACAAACATACACAGTAAAATGGAATGAGTCTTTACTCATTACCACCAACCTTCCTCATCATTTAAGTATTTGCTATAGACTCAATGGTGCAAAGGACATTGTTAAGTAAATTTGCTCAAATGTTAGTGTATTTCTGTTGAATGAATTCCCAGTAGAATTTCCAGGTTATTTTAGAATTCAATAGCCTTTACTAAATTGCTTTCCAAAAAGGCTCTGCCACTTGCAACACCCACCAACCATTTGAATGCAAATGCCTGTCACCTTCAACATTTAAATATATTACAAATTTTTTGGGGTGATAATCTTTTTTATTTATTTTTGTTACATTTATTTTTTTAATTAACAGACTGTATTTTAGGTTTACAGAAAATTGAACTAGTCTTTTAATTGCAAAATTTCTACAAATATATATAAAACAAGTTTTTTCTTTGATATTAAAATTATTCCACATAGAGAAATTAATTGAACTTCTGAATTGGAGGGTATTGGTAAATAAAATTGCCATATCATACTTTTTTTAAATGATAACTTTAAATTTATTTCATATACATTTATTTTTATTTCATTCATGAATATTATATATAAAAATGATGTATTTTGTGTCATTTTATTTTAACTTACAGCCGTGGACAATGAAACCAGAGATTGTCTTCAGAATACGTACAATTTGAATAGTGTATTGGCAGGAGTGGTTTGTCGGAGCAGCATGTGCCACAGTGATTCAGTGTTTTTGCAGGTATACACCCACAGTGTGCTATGACTTAACTATTCTGCCTGCCTTATTCTCAGATCAAAATTGATTAACATACAGTCTACATGCTATTATAATAATACATGATTAGGCACAGTTCTTGTCATTAACACCGGGTTGGACACACATATACTATTTAAATGTTTCTAGAAAAGGAAAGCTTACCCACATCTAGCACCATTATTGAAGAGAAACAAATCTACAATATAACTGGCCTGATTTATAAACACAGATGTCTGCATTTTGAGATGGAAGCTATTCATTTAAAAATTATAATTTGAGTTGGCATCTAGTCTCAATCTGTTGAGGAAACATTCTACAAAAATTAAAGCTATAGATATAGTCTTTAATGCGTATCCAACACTCTTATAGCCTTTATATTTCATCGACTCTAAAATGCCATCAGTTGTAAGAAAGGAAAGCATCACGATTAAACTGACATGCAATTTTAGAGCTGGTAAAATGCGAAAAATATATCTTAGAATTGATGGAATATGAATGTGTTTCATCCTGCATTCAAGTATTCAAGTTTAAGATGATAAATGAACGATGTTGACAATGATGCTCTATTTGTGACAGAATATATAGAAATAGGTGAATCGGGAGATGAACCTTGAGATTCTTAGTAGTCTCATTTCTTTGTATGTATTTTTTAAAAAAACTTTTAAGAAATGGAAAAGTTCTTGCCTCCTAAAATGATGACATGTTCAGAATATCCACAATGTCCACTCTTGTGAGCACGTAAAATATATTATATGTTTATATTCATAACTATGTTTTTATTCTCAGTGCATTCAACTTCTGCAGAGGTTAACATATAACGTCAAAATTTTTCATTCTGGTGCCAATATAGATGAATTGATTACATTCCTGATAGATCATATGTGAGTATGCAACCAAACATGTAACCAAATAATTTATTGGTTTAGTTTAAACTAAAACCATGTAATCAATTTTAGAAAATTTTTCTAACTTTTTACACTCAGACTTTTTTTTTTTAACATTTATACATATTTGTGGAGTACAGTGTGTTGCTTCAGTACATGTGTATACTTCACAGTGATTCACTAAGGGTAGATAGCGTACTTTTGTGCCCATTAGTTCACTACTTCTCCTTCCCCTCCTGGCCTCTGGTAACCATTATTGTACTCTCTACTATGAGAACCACTTTTTTTGTTTTTCCATTTTGTGTTATTTTTATGGATTCCACGTATGAATGAGATCATGTGGTATTTGTCTTTCTCTGCCCAGCTTACTTCACTTAGCATGATTTTTCCAGTTCCATCAATGTTGCTGCAAATGATAGGATTTCATTGTTTGTTTATAGTCAAATAGTATCCTATTGTGTATATATATCATAGTTGTTTTGTTTTGGCAGCTGGCCAGTACAGGGATCTGGGGATCCAAACCCTTGACCTTGCCATTACCAACGCTGTGCTCTTACCAACCTGCCAGCCTACCACAGTTTTTTTTATCCATTCATCCACTGATATACATTCAGGTTGATTCTATCTCTTATTTATTGTGTATGGTGTTGCAGTAAACATAGGAGCACAGGTGTCTTTTCTATAGATTGATTTTGTTTTCGTTGGATACATACCCAATAGTGGGATAGCTGGGTCCTAAGGTAGATCTATTTTTAGTTCTCTGTGGAACATCCATACTGTTTTCCAAAATGGCTGGACGAGTTTACGTTACCACCCACAATGTAGGAGAGTTCCCTTTTCTGCGCATCCTCCCCAGCATTTGTTATTTTCTGCCTTATTGATAATAGCCATTCTAACTGGAGTGACATGATATCTCATTGTGGTTTTAATTTGCATTTCCCTGATGATTAATGATCTTGAGAATTTCTCATGTGCTTGTTGGCCATTTGTATGTCTTCTTTTGAGAAATGTCTGTTCAGGTTCTTTGCCCAGTTTTTAACTGAGTTATTTGATTTTTTTGCTGCTGAGTTAATTGAGTTCCTTATATATCCCAGATACTAGCTCCTTCTCTGATGTGTAGATTTATAAACACTTTCTCCCATTCTGTAGGTTGTCTCTTCACTTTCTTGATTCTATCCTTTGCGGTGCAGAAGCTTTTTAGTTTGATATGGTCTCATTTGTCTAATTTTGCTTGACTTGCCTGTGCCTTTGTAGTCTTATCCGCAAAAGTGCAGCCCACTCCCATTTCGTGTAGTGTCTCCCCTATGTTTTCTTCCTATGTAGTTTCATAGTTTCAGTTCTTAAATTTAGGTCTTCAATTCATTTTGACTTGAGTTTTATGTATAGTAAGAGATAGGGGTCTAGTTTCAGTCTTGAAAATATGTATGGATACCCAGTTTTCCCAGCAACATTATTGAAGAGGCTGTCCTTTCCCCAGTGTATATTTTTCACACCTTTGTTGAAAATCAGTTGGCTGTAGTGCACAGGTTTATTTCTGGGCTCTCTATTCTGTTGCATTGATCTATTTGTCTGTTTTTATGCCAGTGCCATACTGTTTTGGTTACTATAGCTTTATAGTACATTTTGAAGTCAGGTAGTGTGATGCCTCCAACTTTGTTCTTTTGGTTCAAGATTGCTTTACCTATACAGAGTCTTTTGTGATCTATACAAATTTTTTTTTTTTTTCCTTTTTGTCTTTTTTCGTGCCCGGCAACGGATCGCAACCCTCAGTGTCGCGCCCGTACCGGACTGGGACCGGCCACGGGATCGCAACCCTCGGCGTTGCCCCCGCCCCTCGCTCAGCCAGTGAGCGGCCGGTCCGTATGTGGGATCCGAACCCTCGGCGGGAGCGCCACCGCACTTCCCAAGCGGCGCACTGTAGCAGTGCGCCACCGGGCCGGCCCTATACAAATTTTAAGATCGTTTTTTCTTTTTCTCTGAAGAATGTCCTTGGTATTTTGATAGGGATCATGTTGAATCCGTAGATTGCTTTGGGTAATATGAATATTTTGATGATGCTAATTCTTCCAACCCATGAACATGGGATATGTTTCCACTTATTTGTGTCTTCTGCAATTGCTTTCACCAGTGTTTTATAATTTTCATTGTAGAGGTCTTTCACTTCCTTGGTTAAATTTACTCCTAAGTATTTCATTTTTGTAGTAACTTTTGTGGATGAGATTACTTTCTTGATTTCTTCAACTGTTTCAATATTGGCCTTTAGGAACACTACTGTTTTTTGTGTGTTGATTTTGTATCCTGCCACAATACTGAATTCATTTCTAAGTTCTAGTAATTTTTTGGTGGAGTCTTTAGGGCTTTCTATGTATATGATCATGTCTTCTACAAATAGATTGTTTGACTTCCTCCTTTCCCATTCGGATGCCCTTTATTGCTTTCTCTTGCCTTATTGTGCTGGCTAGAACTTCCAGTACTATGTTGGGTAAGTGTGGGGAAAGTGGGAATGCTTTTTTTCTTCTAGATCTTAGAGTAAAAACCTCCAATTTTTGTCCATTTAGTATAATATTAGCCAGGTACATTCCTTCTATACCTCATTTGTTGAGTGCTTTTATTATGAAGGGATGTTAGATTTTATCAAATGCTTTTTCTTCATCTATTGAAATGATCATATGGGTTTTTTGCCCTCATTCTGTTGATCACATGTATTGATTTGCATTATGTTGAACCAGCCTTGCATCTCTGAGATGAGTCTCACTTGATCATTGTGAACGATCTTTTTAATGTGTTGTTGGGTTCTGTTTGTTAGTATTTTGTTGAGGATCTTCTCATTTGTGTTCATTAGAGATACTGGTCTGTAGTTTACTTTTTTTGTTGTGTCTTTTTTCTGTTTTGGTATGAAGATAATGCTAGCCTCATAGAATGAATTTGGAAATATTTCCTTTTCAGTTTTTTGGAATAGTTTGAGAAGAATTGATATAAGTTCTTTAAACATTTGGTAAGGAATTTGGCAGTAAAGCCATCTGGTCCTCGGGTTTTCTTTGTTGGAAGACTTTTTTACTGTATCATTCTCATTACTCATTGTAGTCTGTTAGGTTTTTTATTTCTTTCATGATTCATCCTTGGTAAGTTCTATGTCTCTGGGAATTTATCCATTTCGTCTAGGTTTTCCAGTTTCTTTACATATATAGTTCTATGTAGTAATCTCTTATGATCCTTTGTATTTCTGTGGTATCAGTTGTAATGTCTCCTTTTTCATATCTGATTTCATTTGAGTCTTCTCTCTTTTTTTTGTTAGTCTAGCTAAAGGTTTATCAATTTTGTTTGTCTTTATGAAAAAAGAACTCTTTGTTTCATCTATCTTTTGTATTTTTTTTTAATCTTTATTTATTTCTGCTCTAATCTTTGTTATTTCTCTCTAACTGCTGATTCTAGGTTTGATATATACTTGTTTTTCCATCTCCTTGAGGTATGATGTTAGGTTGTTTATTTGTAAGCTTCCTTCTTTTTTGATGTAGGCATTTATGGTTATAAATTTCCCTCTTAGGACTGCTTTTACTGTATTCCATAGGTTCTGGTATGTTCTGTTTTCATTTTCATTTGTCTCCAAGAAAGTTTTAATTTCCTTCTTGATTTCTTCTCTGACGCATTCATTGTTTAGGAGCGTGTTTTTTTTTTTTTTTTTTTTTTTTTTTTTTTTTTTTTTGACTTGGTGTTGTCAGCACCATGCTCAGCCAGTGAGCCAACCGGCCATCCCTATATGGGATCCGAACCCGTGGCCTTGGTGTTATCAGCACCGCACTCTCCCGAGTGAGCCACGGGCCGGCCCAGGAGTGTGTTTTTTGACTTCCATGTATTTGTATAGTTTCCAGTGTCTCTTTTATTTTCCATTTCTAGTTTTATTCTATTGTGGTCAGACATAGTTGAAATGATTTCAGTTTTTAAAATTCGTTGACATTTATTTTGTGACCTAACATATGCTCTGTTCTAGAGAATGTTCCATGTGCTGTTGAGGACAATATATATTTTGCAGCTGTTGGAGGAAATAGTCTATAAATGTCTAGTAGTTTCAGTCATCCTAGAATAGAGATTATTCTGATGTTTCTTGGTTAATTTTTCTATCTAGATGACCTGTCCTTTGCTGAAAGTTGTGTTTTAAAGTCCTCAACTATTATGTTGTTGGAAATTATCCCATTATGTCTAGTAGTAGTTGCTTTATATGTCTCTGTGCTCCAAAGTTAGGTGCATGTATATTTAGAATTGTTGCATCAATCTCTTTATCATAGTATAATGACTGTCCTTATCTTTTTTTTTTTTTTTTTTACTTTTCTTGGCTTGAAGTGTATTTTATCTGATGTAAGTATAGCTACTCCTGCTCGTTTAGTTTCCATTTGCATGAAGTATACTTTTTCCATCCCTTTACTTTTAGTCGATGTGTGTCTTTATAGGTAATGTGAGTTTCTTTTAGGCAGCTTATTGTTGGTTTTTGTTTGGTGATGTATTCAGCCACTCGTCTTTTAATTGGGGGATTTAATACATTTACATTTAGACTTATTACTGATATAAAGGGACTTGTAGTGCCATTTTGTTACCGACGTTTTGTAGATCCTTTTTTCTGGTCTTTAATGCCTTCCTTTGTGGTTGATTGATTTTCTCTAGCAATACATTTTGATTTCTCACTTTATTTTTAGTATGTCTCTCATAAGTTGTTGTGTTATGATTACCATGAAGCTTACAGAAGAGAGTACTTTAAACTGATAACAACTTAGCTTTGATATATAAGAAAAAAGAAAGAACCAGAGATCTCTCTAACATTTTGATTTCTCACTTTATTTTTAGTATGTCTCTCATAAGTTGTTGTGTTATGATTACCATGAAGCTTACAGAAGAGAGTATTTTAAACTGATAACAACTTAGCTTTGATATATAAGAAAAAAGAAAGAACCAGAGATCTCTCTGTGCTTCGATTCCATTCCCCTCCCACTTTTTGACATTTTGTCACTTCAAGTTACATCTTTTAATACTGCTTATCTCTTATACATTTGTATATGTTAGTGTCTTGTTAGGTTTGTCCTTTAGTTTTCATACTAAGGATATAAGCAATTTATTTACCATCTTTATGACATTTGAACTTACTTTATTAATGAATTATGTACCTTCAGATGTTTTCTTGCTTGTCTTTAGTGTCATCTTCTTTCAGATTGAAGAACTCCCTGCAGCATTTCTTGTATGGAAGGTCTAATATTAATTAATCGTTGTTTGTCTGGGAAAGACTGTTTCTCCTTCGTATTCGAGGATTAATTTTGCTGGATACAGAATTCTTTCTCCACGGTTTTTTTCCTTTAACAATTTGAACATATATATCCTCTCATTCTCTTCTGGCTGGTGGGGTTTCTACTGAGAAATCTTTAGAGAGACATATTGGAGCTCCATTGGATGTTATGTGTTTCTTTTCTCTTGCTGCATTCAGTATTCTTTTTTTTGTCTTTGGTTTTTGGTTATTTTATTATGATGTGCCTTGAGATCTTCTTTGGATTGAATTTGATTGATAACCTCTGAACTTCCTGTACCTGGATGTTTTCAACTTTCTCCATATTTGAGAAATTTTAAGTCATTATTTTCTTGAATATGCTTTCTAGGTCTCTTCCTTTTTTGTTTTCTCTTGGTATGTCAATTATGCAGAGGTTATTTCATTTGAGAGTCCCATAATTGCCGCCTTTTTGTTTCATTTTTTCTTACTCTTTTTCCTTTTTGTTTCTCTGATTGGATAATTTCATATGTTCTGTCTTTGAGCTCACTGATTCTTTCCTCCGTTTGATCAAGTCTGCTGTTAGAGCACTCTGTTGAGGTTTTCAGTTCAGATAATGTATTCTTTATTTCTAGAATTCTACTTGTGTTTTTCCTTAACTGATTCCATTTCTTTGTCAAGAATATCATTCTACTCCTGAATTGTTTTCCAGATATCATTTAATTTTCTATCTGTATTTTCTTGTGACTAACTGAACATCCTTAGGAGGTTTATTCTGAATTCTCTATCGGAAGTTTCATAAATCTGCTGTTCTTCTTAGTCCATTGCTGGTATTATATTTCTCTGTTCTTTCTCAATCCTTGTGTTTTTACATTGATGCCTGGGCATTTGAGATGGCTGTCTTTTCCAGGTTTTATGGATATTCTGTGGTGGTGTTAGACCTTTACAGGTTCATATCAGAGATTTGTTTCTGGTCTGTGGGTTTTGTGATTTTTTTTTTTTCTTCCCCCATTCTGTGATGGATTAATAACTACCACCACTCCTTAAACTCTGCACTGGAACTAATTTGCTGTCTTAAACATTGTATGTTTATATTTAATCTTTCTGGTAGAAGAATATACTGATGAAGTAGCACATGGTCACTCTGACAGTTATTTACATATTTTTATCATGGAATTTAATAGGATAATTTTGTTTCAAAACATGAATAAGATTGCCAATATGATTCAAAGCTTGACTGTCTTCACATGTTAGGTTCTTTTGCATGGAGAAAGGAATTTAAGTCTGTAAATTACTGTATCATTTTGAATAATTTACAATGAATTTAATGCTTTTTGTCTTTATTTTTTCCTAACAAAAAATGTAAAACATCAGTCAATCTTCTGAAGATGAGTTAACAATGCCTTGTCTAGGATTATTGGCAAATCTTTGTCGGCACAATCTTTCTGTTCAAACACACATAAAGACTTTGGTAAGTTTTTTTTTTTTTTAATGTTTCTTGTTTTGTGGTGGGTTCTATGCTTATGGAAAATTTTAAGTCTTTTTCTTTTAAAAAATTTAACAGGGATTCTTATGTCTTGTCCAGTTGACTCTTCAAAGCTAATGAAATCAGATTAATATATGAATAGTTTAAAGTATTCTAGCTTTCATGTATGTTGTACTAAAGATTGTAAATTAAGGGTTAATATAAATACTGATTTCTAAAACTTTTCCATCTCCATAGCATTTCATTATTTCTCACATTGTAATACACAAATTACTAAATTATTCTGTGCTATTAGAAGAGAGGCACATCATCGGCAGTCCCATTACCTCAGTCTTTTGTTTGCACAAAATCAATGGTCACTCCACCCTGAAGATCCAATAAGTAAGTGCGTAGTATCAACTGCCAGTATTTATGAGGTCATGCAAGTAAACTTAGCTGAACCATTTTTAGAGGTATATTAAATCAAGAAAGTTCACTGATTCTTTAAGGTGTTTTGTGAACAATTCCCTGCTGTGCAATATTCAGAATTACCTGTTTTATTTTAAATTAAATAATATCTCATTTGTTCAAGTGCTGTATTTTTCTGACCTGGTCTTACTTTGGAGGGACAAGTTATTTTGAGCCATGGAAGTGTTTGAAAAAGGCTTATAGAAAGAGGAGAGTGAGCTATACACATGCACGTGTGTGTGTGTATATGAGGGTACTTCAAAAAGTTCATGGCAAATAGGATAAAAGATAATATAAATCTTTTTATGAACTTTTTGAAGTACCCTTGTACATATATACATACACACATATTTTCAATTTCTTAATTGAAAAAGTGCCCATATTTAGAAAACACTTAGAGACTAGAGACTGCTGTCTTCATCAAGATTGCACCTGTCTGTACAGCTGTCATTAATATATGGAAGTACCCATATCACTTACCCCTTCAATGATTTAAGTCCAAATAGTAATTAGAAAATGTAACAAAGTTAGCTACTGCCCCAGGATGTGTAATGAAACAGATTTTCAAATTTGCTGAATATTTTCTTGCCTTTCCCATAGTTATGACAGTTCCTCATTACACTTCTTTTATTAATTTAAGACAAATGCTAAACAACTTTTTCTGCAGTGTTTAAGGTAGTTCTTTTTCCACTCTCCATGTATCTCTTTTGGAATTAACACTCTGATTTACCATCAGTGAATTTTTTCCAAAGCTACAAAACTTGGCATAATTTATCTTTCATTCAGTTGGGCACATTTTTCAAATTATTTTTTTTCTCTAGATGCTCTTTGTTTATAAAGAACAGTCTTTGAATTTACATTTATATGTGATCTAAATTTTGCTTTAGAATTTTTATCTTTTCACGGTGATGGTCATTTCTTTATAGAGTTGATAATGATGTCTAATAAAAGTTTGTCCACTCTGTGCAGGATATACTTTTTAAACCAACTATAAAACTTGTAATTTTTCATTTTAATTTTTTTTTATTTTTTTCTTCCTTAGGGTAATGTGAAATCTTTTTATCGAACTCTAATAACCTTTTTGGCTCATAGTAGTTTAACTGTGGTTGTATTTGCACTTTCAATATTATCCAGTTTGACGTTAAATGAAGAGGTGGGGGAAAAGGTAAGTATGATTTTTTTCTATTACTTTTGAAAAATCATTGAGGTTTTTTATATTTCTGGATGGTGTCAACCTAAATTTTTTTGTGTAATATACCTTCCTAATTTATTTTTTTAAGCTATTTCATGCTCGAAACATTCATCAGACTTTTCAACTCATATTTAATATTCTCATAAATGGTGATGGTACCTTAACTAGAAAGTATTCAGTTGACCTACTGATGGATCTCCTTAAGAATCCTAAAATTGCTGATTATCTTACCAGGTATGACTCACTTCTGTAAATTTTAGGACTTTTTTTTTTTTTTTATAGCAGGATGTGTTTGTGATAAATAAAACTGCCTTCTTAGATGTAGTAAACTTGGATTCTACTGATTCACAGTAGACTAAATTTAAATGTTTTGATACACTTACTCCCATTGCTTTCCTTAACTGAAATGTAAAATTATAAAAAGGGTGTGTGTGTGTGTGTGTTCATCTCAGATCAGTAGGGTTGTATCATTCTCCAAAATGTAGATATCTTGACTAATCTATTTTAAAACCAGTTTTAAATCTTGAGCATTATGTTTTGAGAAGTATTTTTACTACAGGAACATTCATGTTAGTATGTTTGTGTCTTTTTATTACTTTTTGTGTAAAAAATGGGTAATGTTTCCTTTGGTGAATGCCTCTTTTGTCATAAAGTAAAATGGGAACCCATGTTCATATGTTCTATCTCTGTGTATTTCATGTGATTATTTATATTTTGAGGTCAGATAGTAACTGTTTTCCAAAGAGCTAGTGGCCTTTTTGCATCTTCAGTTTAAGTTAAATTTTCCCAGTGACTTAGCTGCTTTTCAGTCCTGAATTAGGAAATTACTGAAATTGCTTCAAGGAGTTAAATTAACTCATCATTCGCAAGTAAGAAAACATTTATTGAACTCCTGCTATGCTCAGGCACTGGGGGAGGGCAGGGTCTTAGCAGTGGCAGAATGTGAAGACATATTCCCTGATCTTTAAGAAACATTGAATCCAGAAGTCTTTTTTTTTAAAAAAAAAGCTTAGAACTAGGGCAAAATTGAGCCCTATTTACAGATATTTTGCATAGCCAAGAAGAATTCACATTAGCATTTCACGTTTTCTTCTCTTAAGCATCTGTAAATAAGAGAACTTTTTTTTCCATAATGCCCTCCCTTTGCCTATCCTCTCTTCATCTGTTGTATGAATTTCCCAACACTCATATGTATTTACCCTGGCTGCCAGATAGTGCGTATTTAACAGTTTCGTAGTAAGCAGAAAAATTCTTTTGGATATACCTCTCCCAGAAGACAGAAAGATAATCTGGTTTAGCATTAGTAAAAGGTTGGTGAATCACTTCTTCTGTAAATCTCTTAGTCCCATTATCATTATCTGTTTTCTTCTTTATCCAGCCTAGAACCCCAGAATCATCTCTGACGTATCTTGTTTATCGGCTATACCATTTAGCAAAACCCCAATCCCAAATCTATTTCAGAGCCTGACTTAATGTCTTGGTTCCTAATCAAAACTTGAAAAAAATCACACAGCTTCATCTGGGCCAGACTTCTTATATTTATTCCCAATTGGCTTTCTTTTTTATTTCCTATAATGGCTCTATCAAATATTTATTACTCTTCCCTTGCCACCTTTCAGACAAAAGATGACTTTATCTTTGTTTCACAGAAGAAAAACAAAATGAAATTCCATCTGATTGTAGCTCCCTCAAATCTGTACCCCTGGACAAAGTTATACAAATTCTTACTTACATCCTGTTATATTCCTAAACATACCCTATTATTCAATGCATTAAGTCTCATTCTTGCTTGTCTTTAACAGTTTTTCCCCTATCTCTTCAGTCCCTCCCATTCAATTGACCCTTCCCCTTTACTTACAAATATGCTCAACGTTCAAGATTTTCTTCAACCACATGTCCCTTTTAAAATCTGTGACCTCCCATCGCATTCAAGGTGAATATCCCAATTCTCAATATAGCCCTCCAAAATCTGATCCCTAGCAACCTCTCAGCCTTATTTCTTTACACTTAACTTTCTTATACTTTTGATCAGACAATAAATAGAATTCCAACTTGCTAGAAACACTCTTTCACATATCTATGTGCTGTATCCTCTAGAGTATTTCCTCTGGAAGGCTAGAATACTTTCTCCTTTATAAAGCTAACTTCTATTTTTTTTTTTTTTTAAAGATTCAAGTCTAGGAAACCTCACCTGATCAGGCCTGCCCTGCCAAGTCTGTGTTTGATACCAATTCTCTGTTCCATAGCATCTTATACATTCCTAAATTATTGCATTGCATTTTACATTACCTTGCATTATCACTTTCTATCTTTTTGCCTCCATCCTTAAACTGTGAGCTTTTTATGAGGGTGCTATTCTCCCAAATCTAGGATATAACAGTCACATAGAATATGATGTGAGTGGTACCTCTTGGAGTTATATAATACAAGTTGCTGCCCCTTCTTTATCTGCACAGGCTGTCAGTTTAGGTACTTTATATAAATAAGTAGCTATATAATTTATTAGCATATTCCTGTGTCCTTTGAATTTTTACAAATTGAATGCAATCTTTTTTTTTTTAAGCGCATTTGATGTGAAAATTTCAGTGATTTATTTACTGCCATATGGGTCATTGTGATTCAATAAATGACAGGCCTGATGTACGTATATCATAGTGATAAGATATGTTCCAAGTTTTAAGTAGCGTGTTTAAAGAGTATGTTCTATATTGGAATCCCAAATAAATAAAGAGGTGAAAGAAAATACACTTAAGTTTTATATTTATCTTGCAGATAAATCCCTTTTAATACACTAATCTCATAATTATTTTTTGATGTACATTTTTATTTTAAACCTAGGTATGAGCACTTTTCTTCATGTCTTAATCAAGTATTAGCTCTTCTTAATGGGAAGGATCCTGATTCTTCTTTAAAGGTATGGAAAAACATTATTTTTTGTTTTAAACTTTTTAAAGTTTAAGAAAAATCTAAGTACAGAACTCTGAATTTTTACAAACTGAACATAGTTGTGTAAGCAGTGTCCATATCACGAAGTAGAACATTACTGGTACTCTAGAACCCTCTTTGTGCTCTTTCGGTTCGTATCTATCCCATCTTATCCCTTACCCTTACTGGGGATAGCCACTATACTGACTTCTACAGCATATATTGTTTTTTCTGGTTTTGAACTTTATATAAATAAAATCATGTAATATATACTTTTTGTGTCTAGATTTTTTTGTTCAATATTATGTTTTAACATTCACCCATGTACAGTTGTAGATGGTTCTTTTGTTGATGGATATTAGCTATTATGAATAATCGTGCATTTACCATTTTCTACATCTTTCGGTGAGCTCATAGTCATGTTTTTCTTGGCTATGTACCAGGAGTGGAATCACTGTGTCATAATAGGGTATGTTCAATAAGCACCGTAAAACAGTTTTTCAAAGGGATCAGTCCTACCAGTGTATGAAGATTCAGTCACTCTGTATTCTTGCAAGTTCTTGGTGTTTTCCATCTTTTTTTACTGTAGCCATTCTAATGTTTGTATAGTAGTATTGCATTAGTTTGCTGTGGTTTAAATGTGTCTCCCAAAGTTCATATGTTGGAAACTTAATCTCCAATGCAGTAGTGTTGAGAGGTGGGAACTTTGCAAGGTGATTAGGTCATGAGAGTTCTGCCCTCATTACTGGATTAATGTCATTATCACAGGAGTGGGTTCATTATCGCAAGAGTGAGTTTATTATAAAAATGAATTCAACCCTCCTTTTTGCCCTTCTGCCATGAAATTACATGGCAAGAGGCTCTCACCAGTTGCCAACACCTTGATATTGGACTTATAGCCTCCAGAAGTGTGAAAAATAAATTTCTTTCCTTTGTAAATTACCTAATTTGTGGCATCCTGTTATAGGAACACAAAACAGACTAAGTTTAAATTTGTATATCCTTAATGATCAGTAAAGTTTAATATCTTTTCACATATTCATTAAGCCATTTATATATCCGTTTTACTGAAGTTCCTATTCATGTCTCTTGCTCATTTGTTTAATGTGTCATCTGTCTTTCTCTTATTTACATGCAGGAATTATTTTAGAGCCTTTACATAGATATGTTTTTCTGTTCTATGAGTTGCCTTTTTACTCACTTAATGGTGTCTTGATTTTAATGTAGCTCAGTTAATCAGTCATCCTGTATGCTTAGTCCTTTTTGTATCCCATTTAAGCATTCTTGGCCTACTGTAAAGTCACAAAGATGAACTCCTATGATTTTCTCTAAAAGCTTTATAGTTTTTAAATTTTCACATGTAAGTCTGTTCATCTGGAATTGATTTTTGTGTGGTATGAATTAGCACTTACGTTCCAGGACAAGTTTTTACAGAAGAGAAAATTAGGATGGCTTTGAACTAATCATCTGCAACAGTGAATCTAGAACATGGTAGAGGAGTTGAAATAGTGCAAGTTTGTTGATCAACCATGTTTTCATTTTTTTCTGTTTTGAGAACTTTGTTTCTTGTTTATTGCTTGCCAAAGTCATTTCTGGAGTATTTTCATCAGACGATTCTATATATTTTGAATGCTAAAATGTCCAAAATTCCTTTCTATGCAATAGGAGAACTATTCCTAATTAATATCTAAATGGGTCTTGATAGAGTGACTGCAAATATGTAATATAAGTGCTAAATAAGGATTCTTGGAATATAAGAGATATACAGCAAGGAAAAAAATCTGATAATCTAAAGTTACTAAACTATCTCAGGAAATTTAAGAGTTCATATAGAGCAAGGGTTTAGAAGCATTCCAAAGTTGTCAGAAAACCTGAAAGAGGATGGAGAAGTAAAAGTAATAAAAATGCCTCATGGGGCCAACCCCATGGCTCACTTGGGAGAGTGCGGCGCTGGGAGCGCCGAGGCTGCGGGTTCAGATCCTGTATGGGGGTGGCCGGTGCGCTCACTGGCTAAGCGCAGTGCGGGCAACACCAAGCCAAGGGTTACGATCCCCTTACCGGTCACAAAAAAATATATATATATACCTCATGAATGACAAATAGAAGTAGGGAACAGTGAAAGCAAAAAGCATCTTGGTGGGGGGAGAAATAGTTGGATATCTTTTTTTTATATGATAGTGCACAAATATGTTTGATTATAAGGCCAGTGTTCCCTTGATAGCAAAGCCTGACAAAGATACTACAAGAAAGGAAAATTAATAGGTCAATATCTTTCATGAACATAGGTACAGAAATTCTAAACAAAATATTGGCAAATCAAATCCAGTAATATATAAAAAGGAACATTTATTATTACCAAATGAGGTTTATTCTGGGAACACAAAGGTTGTTTAACGTTTGAAAAGTAATGTAATTTCTCACATTAACACAAAAAAGCAGAAAAATCATATTATCCTCTCATTAAGGGAAGAATAAGCATTCAATAATATTTAATACCCACTCATTATAAGCAAACTAGGAATAAACAAACTTCCTCTCCCTGATATAGTAACTACCAAATATCTATTGCATCATTATTCTTAATGGCAAATTATTGAAAGCTTTCCTCCAGATTTAGGACAAGAAAAGAATGTCTATTATGACTAGTTGTGTTCGGCATAATATTGGAAGTCCCAACCAGCCCAATAAGGCAAGAGAAATGAATAAAAGGGATAGGGATTGGAAAGAAGAAATAAAACTAGCTTTTCAGATGACATATTTGTGAATACAGAAAGTCTAAAATAAATCTACAGAAATAATTATTAAAATTAAGTATTTATTTAGCAAGGTAGCTGGATACAGCATCTGTACATATAAATATTTGTTTTTATATTCTGATAAATTAAATTTTTTAAAATTTTGTCATTTACTGGTTTTTAAAAATGTCAAATGCTTATGGAATAAATATAACAAAACATGCGAGGCCTCTACTCTAAA
The DNA here is from genome assembly GCF_000696425.1 of Galeopterus variegatus. Taxonomy (NCBI): domain Eukaryota; kingdom Metazoa; phylum Chordata; class Mammalia; order Dermoptera; family Cynocephalidae; genus Galeopterus; species Galeopterus variegatus. The sequence goes on from NW_007726243.1 coordinate 32,255, forward strand.
ATTACAAAACATTAAGAGAAATACAAGGCCTAAATAAGTATGGATATGCCAAGTTCATGGATTGGAAAAATTCACAATATGAAGTCAGTCAAAAACCCATGGGTTTTAGTGGTTTTTGTTTTTATGTTTGTTTTGGTTTTGGTGTATGTGGAAATTTCGAAGCTGATTATAAAATTTATGTGGACATTCAAAGAGCTAAAAAATAACCAAGGCTATCCTGAAAATAAAGGAACAAAGTTGGAAGACTTATACTACAAGGTATCAAAACTTAATTTAAATCTACAATAATAAAGACAGTGCATTATTGTCATAAGGATAGGCAACTAATCCAATGGAACAACAGTAGAGTCTCCTGATTGATAATAGTGGAGTCTTAAAAGTATGGTCATTTCAGTAAATGCCACTGGGTTAATTGATATCCATGTGGGAAAAAAATGAATCTTGGCTCCCACCTCACACCAAATGCAAAAATCAGTACAAGACAGGTTATAGCTCTAAATGTGAAAGGTAAAAAATGAAGCTTTTAGAAGAAACATCTAGCAGAATATCTTCACAGCCTTGAGACAGACAAACATTTTCTTAAACAGGAAACAGAAGTACTAAGCATACAGGAAAAAAGTTAAGTTGGGCTTCACTAAAATTAAGGGTTTCTGTTTATGAAAAGACCACCAATAAGAGAATGAAAAGGCTACTCGCAGATTGGGAGAGGATATCCACATTACATATATCCAACAAAGGACTCTTATCCAAAATATATGTATATTTTTTTAATTGCATAAATCAGAAAAAACACTGAGCCCAATAGACACCTGAGCAAACAAACTTGAATTTGTTGATAAACATGAAGTGGTTGCTAAACTTTATTAATCTTCAGGGAAATGCAAATTTAAATGGCAATGTGATACTACTACATAACCACCAGATAGTTAAAATGAAAAATATGCAACATACCATAACTCTCATACTGTATTCACAGTACAACCAGTTAGGAAAACTGGTATTATGTATGAATGCTGGGCATATGCATAAACTGTGACCCTACATTTCCACTTTTAGGTATTTACACCAAAGAATTGGATACATGTGTTCACAAAAAGACAAAATATAGCAGCACTGCTCCTGACAGCTAAGAATTGTAAACAACCCAAATGCCATCAACAATGGATTGGATAAATAAACTATGGTGTATCTTTACATTAGAATACTATACAACAATGAGAATGAATAACATGTTTTTGCACACAACAGTATGGATGAATCTCTTATAATCCTAAATTAAAGAAGCCAGACATAAGAATATATACTCTATAAGATTATGTAAAGTTTCATGTGTGTTTCTTTGGATAATCTGGCAAGCCGATTGACAATTTTATATGGAAATACAAACATCCAAGAATATCAAAGGTAAAATTAATCTGTGGTGTCAGAAATGTAGTGTGGACAAGTAGTTAGGGCATTGTCTAGGAAGGAACATGAAGAGGTCCCAGAGTTTTGCGAGAGTTCTCCTTCTGGATCTAGTTTTGTTAGTTATATAGATGGGAAAATCATCTAGCTTTGCATTAATGATTGATTTGTTTACTTTTATGGATGTATGTTATGAGCAAACTAATGTACATGGAAGACTATCTGCTTGTATCTGCATGTCCTATCTCTGGTAAGATACGTGAGAAACTGGTGATAATGCTTGCCTCCAGGAAGTGTAACTGGAGGTCAGGGTTTGACTTTGGAACCATGTGAATGTATTTCCTATTCAAAAGCAAATAGTACAGTTTACAGTTACAAGAATAAATCAAAGATTGTTTATCATTTTTGACAGTAAATGCTAATGGGCTGGATTGTATTAAAATCAGGTCCTATAGATATCAAGTTGATTAAAACACTCATCCCAACTATATATCATTTACAAGAAACAGATTTTTTAAAAGGTAGAAAATAGATAGGCAAAGAGATATCAAGTAATTTTTTTTTAAGTGATAGACTGATAGAGTATGAAATTAGGTAGAATTTAACAGCTAATAAACAGGTTGATTGTGGGATGTTATGTAACAGTGTAAGGCCGTATTTATAAAGTAGAAAAGAAATGGAGTACAACAGGGGAACTCAGGGTCATAATGCTAACACTGTGTAAACATAGTGTGGAAATAGCATCCTTAAGGTTTTAAATCTTTGGGAAGCCACTTTTGTGGCTTACTCTACAGTATGTTTTATAACAGTTCTTGGATTTTTAAGATTATAGCAAGTATTCTTAATTCAAATTATGTTTTTTAGTGAGTTTCTTTAGTAATTCTAAAAACAAAACATTTTTTGTATTTTTAAAAATTTAAGTACTATAGCAGTGTAACATTAGTTGAAGTTGCCCTTCCCTTTTTGGTTCTCATAGTCCTACTTATCAGAAATATGCACCATTAACTAATTTCTTTGTAACCTTCTGGAACCTAATCACACATTTGAAAAATTACACTAAAAGAAAAATTGGAAGCTACTTTTAATTTTTGGTTTTGGGATTTTTTTTTAAAAATATAACATTTTCAGCTTCATTACATACATATATATATATATATATATATTTGCGTTGTATATTAAAGTCCAACGAAATTGACATTTAATGAAGACTTTATATTGCACAGGTTTTAGAATTACTTCTTGCCTTCTGTTCAGTGACTCAGCTGCGCCATGTGCTTACTCAGATGATGTTTGAACAGTCTCCATCTGGCAACACGATTCTGGGACGCCGTTCTAAGTGTTTAGAACCCACTGTGGCTTTACTTCGTTGGTTAAGCCAACCTTTGGATGGTTCAGAAGACTGTTCTGTTTTAGCACTGGAGTTGTTCAAGGAGATATTTGAGGTAATGGGATGGTTGACATATTGACTTTCCCACTTTCATGATTCTCAATTAACAATTTGTTTTAAAAATCATAATAAACTTCCAGTTGTTCATACAGTTTAGAAAAAAATTCTCAATTACTAATAATCCCATTAGCTATTGAATTTTTTCCTGCCAGTGTTACGTATACTAGTATTTTCCTTTTTTTTCACTGAATAGCTTATATACAGTCATTTCAGTGTAATAAGTAAAGGTCTGACAAGTTTTGTATGGTTAGTTGTACGGCTGTACTTGTAGTGGTAACATTCTGTGTATCTCAGGAGGTGCTGTCTTAACTGTCTTTATTAGGGTGTTGAGTGTATTAACAATGTATTAATACAGTCATGCATCGCTTAGTCACTTAACGATAGGCATACCTTCTGAGAAATTTCATTTGGCAATTTTGTCACTGTTTGAACATCGTGGAGTGTACTTATACAAGTCTAGGTGGTATAACCTACTTCACACCTAGGCTATATGGTACAGCCTGTTGCTCCTAGGCTACAAACCTATACAGCATGTTACTGTACTGAATACTGTGGGCAGTTGTAACATAATGTTAGATATTTTGTGTATCTAAAAATATCTAAAATAGAAGAGGTACAGTAAAAATACGGTGTAAAGGATTAAAAAATGGTATACCTGTATATGCACTTACCACAAATGGAGCTTGCTGGACTAGAAATTGCTGTGGGTAGTCAATGAGTAAGTAGTCAGTTAATGAACTGTATACTGCAGTAGACTCTGTAAACACTGTACACTTAGGCTACATTAAATTTATTTTTTTTAAAGTAATTGCACAATGGTGTCTCAACAGTTACAGTGTCACAAGGTGATAGGAATTTTTCAGCTCCTTTATAATCATTTTGGACTACCATTGTAGTGGAGTTCACTATTGACCAAAATATCATTATCCAGTGCATGAGTATATTGGATTCAGTTAGTGAAGTGGAGTGGAGCATTCCAGACAATGTGCTAGGCACTTGGGATACAGACAAAAATTTCTACATTCTGGTAGATTCTAGTAGCTGGGCAATTTAGCATTCTCTACTATTCTTCCTATTTTTGTACCCATTCCACCTACCCTAGTATCTTTCTAAAGTGTTTCCCTCTTACAATCGGATCCTATGCTTAAACGAATATGTGTATGAGTAATCAAATACATTCATTAAGGATTATTCACAAATAATTCTTTCTATTTTATCTTGGTCTTGACTGTTAACAATCAATTTTAGCATTTAAAAAGCCCCTTGAAATTGTTGATGAAAATTATTTGTGGCTGTGAACTATTAAGACCAGTGTCTATTATTTAATTATTATAATTACATTTTTGCAAATTCAGGATATTTGTTTTTGATACTTTTAATTTAGAAAAATTTTTAAATCACATAGTTCATTAAAAAATGTTTTTTTTGTAAAACTGTATTGTTCCATTTGGGGAAAAAAGCCATCATAGCCCTCAAAACTGGATAAAAGAGTAAATTTTAAATAATAATTTTTAAACAAGAGATGTGGGTCAGTGAAGTATTGAAGTAAATATAAGAAATTTAAGAAGAGTGTTAGAGCTCAATGATGACTAATTTTTTGTTTTATATTCTATCTTAATTTTTAATCATTGGTGATGGTTAATTCTCCAGGATGTCATAGATACTGCTAACTGTTCCTCAGCTGACCGTTTTGTGACCCTTCTGCTGCCAACAATCCTTGATCAGCTTCAGTTCACAGAACAAAATCTAGATGAGGCCTTAATAAGAAAAAAATGTGAAAGAATGGTCAGGGTCATACGAGTTTTGTTAAATATCCTTTATTGTCATAAACACGAAAACTATATAAATTACCATATTTTTCCTAGTATTGCATTTACTGCATTGTATCTTTGTTTGTAATTTTGTCACTTCTTAATGCTCATGTCTATTCAGAATTGTTAAACTAAAGTTTAAGTTGCAGAAAAAATCTCAACGAAGAGTCTTAAAAAGTCCAGACTTTTTTTTTTCCTTTGTTTTTCAGTGTAAAAGCTTTTAAGCTAAAGTACATTTTAGGAAATGCTCTTTAAACTTGAACATTTTTGTTGCAATTTGAGATTTGGAGGTATATTCTAAAATGACTATTCTGTTATTCCTTGTTACTCTCTTTTGATGCTAATTGCCATGCTGGCAGATTAATCACGCCGTTCTCTGGTGGAGGGTATAAGAGTACAAAGAAATATTGATGGAGTTGTCATGATTTTAGCCCATTTTTTTTAGCTTGTGTTTTAAAAATGAAAGCCTTCATAAATGTTTTAATAAAGATGATGTCACACTTGGTTATAAAAAAGACAAATATATCAATACAAGTTGATTCATTTTAAGAGAAGGAAAACATTGAGTACTTGTATAATTAGTTTTATTGCTTCACTTCTGTATACTGATTTTCTTAGGTCTTTCCCTGTGTTTGCTTTTCCTAAATCAATTAATTTTGAGTTGCTAAGAAGTCCAAGTACCAATTTTTTAATATTTCATTAGCTCTTTTTTACTATGAACAAAGAGCCACTATATCTCAACCATTTCTCTAAAATTTACCTGGTCAAGTTTCCTTCTATGTTGGAGCAACAAGAATATGCCCAACTTTGTCCTACCCTAGAGCAAACTTCACCTGTTTAATCTCCATTCTGAGCTCCCACTCTTTAATTTTCCTCTTACTTTACAACCATGACTCTCAACCTCGTCTTTGTATTAGAATGATCTGGGGAACATGTAAAAAATATTGACATCAAAACCTTATTTCCAGAGATTTTGATTTGGAGTAATGTGAAGCCTTGCCATCGTAGGGTGTATATGTTTGTACATTGGTTTTTTGGTTGTGATTGTTTAAACTACAAAGGTGATTCTAACATGCACCCAAAGTTGGGAACTATTGCAGTAGAGACACATGATGACTTTGCTTGACCTTATAATTAATATAGTTGGGCCTTCTCTCATTGAATAGTACCATAATTTGGCTGTTTTTTAATGATAGATACTTTGATTTACTATATACAAAATGTGAGAAAGTAACTTCCCTTAATCCAAGAATATTTATTGAACCATTGTGATTCCTGCTAACAAAACACAAACATCCAGTGAAGAATCACCCTTTCTCTGTTTGACCTTTGATCCAAAAACTATTTGGTGTCAGTCCATCTTTTGCCACTTACCAGTCACTTAAATGCTTTGAGCTCCAGTTACGTAATCTGTTATTGAGCCAACGTAGCCGTAGTTACACAAGGTTGTGGTTATGAGATGATTTGTGTGAAATTATCCTGAATGTTGTAAAGTATTATACAAATATGAAGTATTTTGATAATTTTTGTTTATGTGTATACCTTAACAAAAACTTACCTCTGTGTGGAGATGATACTCTGAAAATGCATGTTGCAAAAATTCTGACTACTATCAAGTGTACCACTCTAATAGAACAACAATTTACATATGGCAAGATTGATCTGGGTTTTGGAACAAAGGTAGCAGATTCTGAATTATGGTGAGTATATGAAATCCAGATGGCAAAATGGTAAGGCAGTAAAATGTGATTCTCATCCCTTTTGGAGGATCATCCTTGGGTATGTTCTGTTAACTCAAAGTATAGCAAAGAATTAACAAAAATATTTTCATAATGAATTTTTTTAAATTAATTCAATTCATAGATTGTGTGTTTCTGAAGAAAGTTGTTAGCTTCTATGATTTGTTTTTCATTTTTTAGGTTTGTTTTGTCATGTTTTAATTTATTGTGATTTTGTAAGGGTCCTGAACATTTCCGGAGCTCCTTTTTGACATTGCCTCGGTAATTACTTAATTTTTTTGTTTATATAATTTTACATTTTTAAATGAAAGGCATGAAAAAACAGAGGAATAGTTTTATTAAAAGGAAATTAGTCACTGCTGAAGGTTTCTTAATAACAAAGACAGCTCTTCTTTTTTAACATGTCACGAGTTGTAGCTAAAGGTGGATTTTCACTGACATTAATGAGACATTCTTTTATACCTTTTCCCTGTCGTGAGTTAAGTTCATCTAATACATCTTTATTGAGGACTAGACCCTATGATTTGTTCCCATTTCCACCAGAGTCATAATTGTTAGTAATTATGCTCCTCAAGAACAAAGATTATCTCTTTTTACCTTTTTATACTCCCTTTCAGGTACAAAGCTGAAAACATGGCCCAGTATAATTCATTGACTACATAATAAGTATACTGTATTGCTGGAGGTTACCCTTTATTGTTGATATTCCAGTGACAAAGCTAAGAATTAAATGGGTCATGTTCCAGTACTACTACTTATCTGGAGCAGAAAGTTGAAGTATGTTGGTATTTGAGAGTAGGAAAAGAAACACTGTCTAAACTTACATTGTTTATACTAGTTCTCTTTGGGTCCCAAGTTATAAGAATGCTGATCTCTTATGATATTTTTTGCTTTTCAACAGAAATAATACTTTATCTTCTTGAGTTTTAAAAACAAAGATGTTTCATTAGAATTATGGACAGAGGGCCGGCCCGGTGGCGCACTGCTACAGTGCGCTGCTTGGGAAGCGCGGCAGCGCTCCTGCCGAGGGTTCGGATCCCACATACAGACCGGCCGCTCACTGTCTGAGCGAGGAGCGGGGGCAACACCGAGGGTTGCGATCCCATAGCCGGTCCCGGTCCGGTACGGGCGCAACACTGAGGGTTGCGATCCGTTGCCAGTCACGAAAAAAGACAAAAAAAAAAAAAAAAAAAAGAATTATGGACAGAAATAAGCTAAGAAATTTCTGAGTTTTCTAATTTAAATGACTTATTTTTAAAGCAAACTTGCTGGTGATGTAATTTTGAAAACTCTTGATCTGATGAACAAACTTAAACATTTGGTTCCTGGTATGGAAGTAAGCTTCTACAAAATCCTTCAGGTGAGTTTAAACTCTTCAGGCATTGAAGTGTATTCATACATAAATGCTTCCTAATACTTAAATTTCTGTCTTAATATTCTTAATCTTCAGAAATGTTTCTTTTAGAATTAACCATCATAAGAAAGCTTAAAATTATTAATTGTCTTAAGTAGTTATAGCCTCACTGCACTGTTATTTTACATAGTTTCATAGGAATTGAACATAAGTGCTCCTAATTCTAATGTACAGAGTGTTCACAACAGTGCTGCTTCCTCAGCCTTTTCCTTTCTTGTGTCATACTTGCAAGTGTCTTCATTTGTTTCTCTTGGCATTGGGGAGAGGGTGACATTTGTTTTAGGGTTTTTGGTTTTGGTTAGGGTTGATGAGATAGGGTACTAAAGGGATAGGAAGATATCTGAAAGAAAAGGAGTTGATTGTGAGTGATAATAAGATTAGAGGGGGCATGCAGAAAATAACTAACTCACAAATTCCAATGATAATAGTAGGTGATTAAGAGCTCTATATATTATCAAAATACAAATATAGTTGAACGATCTGAGTTTTATTTGCAATTCTAGAATCAGGCAATACCTCATTCTATAAAATATGAGGGTACTTCAGAAAGTTCATGGAAAGATTCATAATATCTTTTAATTCTATTTTACCATGAAATTTTTTTTTTATTAATATTATTTTTTTACATTCTATGATGTTGCAGAACAGTTGGGATGGAGAGGGAGAGGGAAAGGGGAAGGAAATGTGATGGAAGGAGGAAGAAGGAGGGGGCGATTAATGCTTGTGATACCCCCCACATTCCCACAGGGGAGACCCATGGGGGGCTTCCAGTGGTGGCTTAGTTATTGATGGGCTAGGTGCAGATGTCAGGGGTGTGTGGCTAGAGCCCTCACCTCCCACCACCCCAGCTCAGGAACCCAGGGCCCTTCTTGCCACAGTTTGGTGGTTGTCACTGGGCTGGCTGCTCGTGTCAGGGGCCGTGACCAAGGCCTGAGACCACCCCACCACCCCAGCTCAGGAGAGCCCAGGGCTCTTCCTGTGGCAGCTCACTGGTCATTGCTGGGCTGGTTGCTCATGTTGTGGGGGACATGACCAAGGCCTGAGGCCCCCCACCGCCCCGGCTCAGGAGAGACCGGGTGCTTCCTGCAGCAATTTGGTGGTTGTCACTGGGCTGGTTGAGGGTCTGGTGGCGGCGTGGCTGAGGCCCTCGGCCCCCAACTGCCCAGCTCATGGGACCCTGGGGCACTTCCTGTGGAGTCTCTATGGTTGTTGAGTTGATTGCTTGTGTTGGGGGGGCATGACTGAGGCCTGAGGCCCCCCACTGCCCCAGCTGCATGAACTTTTTAAAGTACCCTTGTAGAAAGGGTGTTCCCATGAGCTGAGCAGAGGAGATTGGCTTCGTAGATAGAAAAGGGCTGAAGAAGGCAGAAACGGAACCAAAAGCAGATTGGTTGCTCCAGAGTTATTTTCCTTATAAGGTTAAGACAGAGGAGACTTAATACACTGACTCAGGTTGACTGGAAAACTGACCCATTTCAAAGTTCAGTTTGATTAAGTGACACTTAGCCCAAGTGACGCCAAGTAATTCCATTCTGGTTTGTTCTCGTCTGTTCTGCTAGGGTCTAGTGCAGGAGGCTAGTCCAAAACAGCAGCCTCCCATAAACTTTAACAGTACCTTCCTTGATATCTATAACACCTGGCTTGTAACAGGTATTTAACAAAAATGTGTGAATTAGGATACTACAGTAACTTAACAGAGATGACTCTAGTGAATATATAGATAGGGTAGAAGCCAAAACTGAAACCTTAGGCAGGGGCTGCTTATATACTTTGAGAACATTATGCTTAAGAGAACAGGTTCAAATGTTGACTCTACTAGTCATTGCAAGGTTCAGCAAGTTATTTCACCTCTCTGAACTTCAGTTTCCTTGACTACAAACCGAAAATAATGATCCCCCTCCATGGGAAGAGTTATAAAGGGTTACCATTAAGATTTTGTGGAGATAAAAGCCTGCTCTTATCATAGTTCTGTGGCATTGGACTTTACTTGAGTTACCTACAAGGCACATAACATTTTAATTATAGATAATTTATATTTTAATATTTTCTTCACTAACAGCTTAATGTTTTTTGGGGGTTTTTTTAATCCAAACGGATTTTGTATTCTTAGGAGATGTTTTTCATAATAGATGATTTGGGGCTTACAGTACTAGTGTAAAATATTTATATTTACTGACATGAAAGACTTAAAGTATATTGTTTCAGTCATTAAATTTAAACTTCTGATGTGAGTTAATTTGAATTTTACTTTTTATTTTATAGTTCTAATTAATTTGGAAATGATTAGCCTTTTTTAAGTTTTTCTTTTAAATGGTAGCTAGAAAAAAATTAAACAGTAATTCTAAATATCAGTCAGTTGTGAATGATATTTTAAATTCATCAAAATATGTAAAGCGGAATTTTCATAGGCACACTTGAACATATTCAAAACCTTAGCCAGATTTCTTTTTTATGCTAGTGTTCATATTGATTACATGGCAGTGTAAATAGCTAAAACAAGTAATGATTCATAATACATTCAAACATCAGATGGAAACACTTTAGAATTTTCCTAGAATTATTTTATGACTTAGCTCTGTTTACTCACCTTATTGTAAAATACTTGACATTATTTATTCTTTCTGCCTCTTAATTTTTGGTTTGTGATTTGCTTAGGATCCACGTTTGATTACTCCTTTGGCTTTTGCTTTAACATCAGATAATAGAGAACAAGTGCAGTCTGGACTGAGAACATTACTGGAAGCCGCTCCACTGCCAGATTTTCCTGCTTTAGTGTGAGTTGTAATAATTTGTATTGTATCACTTGTGGTGTTGGAATGGTCTGCTATGTTTCTTTAGCAGTCCTTAATATAGTAGATTAGTAAATTAGTGAATTGAAGACTTCATTATAATAATCTATAATCTTTCAAATGATTTAAAAATTTTTTGATTTCTATAACTGAAAAGTCCAAATGTATATGCACTCAGGGAAAAACTAGATCCGGGTGGTTAACTATGTTATCTGGGTACTATTCTGTCTCTTACCACTTTTTTTAATGAAGTAGTTTCTGGACACTCTAAGCTTACATCCTGCCAGTTTAGTTCCTTCATAGAAAAAACTTTTCCTTCCTGATTAAGTGAAAAGTCTAAACATCATTGTCATTGACCAGATCTGGGTCGTTTGCCACGGGTCAGCTACATCAACTACATGGACTGAAAATTAGCTGTGATAGGGGAGTGGGAGAGTTTCTAAAGAAAAATTCTTTGCTTTTATCAGAAAGTAGAATAGGTGGCCAGGCAGAATTTTTCACTGTTCTCATTAATTTCAAACAACAAAAGAATATTTGCAATTATGTTTTTAAAAAACTCAGGTTTTGGGGCTGTTTGTAATCTAAATGGTTAGAAAAATGTCTACTAGGGGTCCAATTTAATAATTTTTAAAAAGTTTTAGGTGGTTTTTATAAATGGATTTATAAAAGTGGTTTGAGTAATTTGAAGCAGTTGGTAAATAAGTAAGACATTTCCTCTATGCCAGGGGTCAGCAAACTGGCCAGTGGACAGGGGCCTATTTTGTAAATAGTTTTACTGGGACAAAGTCACACCAGTTCTTTTTATATTATCTGAATTGTCTGCTGCTGCTTTTTACACTATAGCAACTTGGTTGAGTAGTTGCAGCAGAGACCATATAGGCCCTCAAGCCTAAAATACTTACTATCTTGTCCTTTAAGAAAAAGTTGGCTAACCCATTTTATATGCTGTATACTGACTTAGCAATCCCATTTTTCAGAATTAATAATTTAGGTAGTCATAAATTAACAGTTAAAAAACTGTGGAATGTAAGACCTAGAGACCACATAACCAAAATTCCCTTCATTTTATAATTAATTTTTTTTTTTTTTTTACAAAAAAATAGACAAGAAACTTCTCAAGTTATAAGGTAGAAGTTGTCTTTGAAGCTGCTGCATTTTGTGGTGGCTTGCTTGCTTTTACTGTGGTAACCTGACATAAAGCAAAACCCCACAGCTTCAGAGGGGAGAGCTCCAGCCTCACAGAACATGGGAGTCTCACCCTCTGCCACAGTATGGGAGGCCTTCCCTGTCTTATTTGTGTTGTAGATAATTTTCTTTTTGGGCACTACTTCAGGTATCCATTTATGCTTACTATTTAATGCCCTTATTTGACATTATCTTAGGCAGCTTAAAGTGAATTTATATGATGGATGGGTGCGTTTTTTGTGTCAGGCCCTCTTCTAGGCATTTTTTTAAGTTTTTTTTGTTTTTGTTTTTAATTTTATTTTTTCATTGTACATGTTTATCAGGTAAAGTTTGTTGTTTCAATACATGCAGATATTTCATAATCTAATCAGAATAGTAGGCCTATCACTTAAACATTTATCATTTCTTTGTGGTTATAACATTCAAGATCCTCTTTTCTGGCTTAGGCATTTTGGATATTGCAGTAAGTTAGACTGGTTGCCTGCTGTCATGAGGTTTGTGCTCTAGATGGGAGATAAGTTAGAAAAATAAGTTTTATATTGTGCACATTACTTTGGGGAGGAGGAATGGTTAATATTAGTATTACCTTAGTGGGTTAGTGAAGGCCTTTCTGAGGAGGTGAATTTGAACTAAGACCTGATAATAAGAAGGAGCCAGCTCTATGCAGATCTGGTAGAAAGAGTGTACCAGGTAAAAAAAAAAAACAGCTCATACAAAGGCCCTGAAGCTGGAAAAAGACGGGATTTTTAAGAGGCAGAGTGGAAGTCAGGTTGGTGAGAACTACTGGGTAAGAAAGGGGAAGGTTGGAGGGCGTAGATAAAGGCCAGGTGATGTCACCCATGGTAAGAAGGTTGCTCTGACCAATACCAGTAACTCTGTACTTATTACTGATAATGCACACACAAACTAGTTTTAGAATACCTGCAAACAAGAGATAGAGTTGTCATTATAAAGGGTTTTAATTAGAAAAGGGTTTCCTCTGGGTAATTTAGGATATTTTCCAAAACCCCATTTTATCATGGTCTCCAAGATTACTTCAAGAACATTTGAAGACATTTCAAAAACAAGACCCATTCTAAAAGATACCCTAATTCTGCACTAACTCTGCCTTTGCTCTATTTTTATGTAATTATTTCTTTTTGACTCTCACTTAGACTTGGAGAAAGTATAGCAGCAAACAATGCTTATAGACAACAGGAAACAGAACATATGCCCAGAAGAGTGCCTTTGCAATCATTAAATCACAGTTTTCCAGCATCAGTAAGGTGTTTTACTCCTCCCCTTTTGAAAGGTAGCATTCCTGGATTGAACATTGAGGAATTAATAGAGAAACTTCAATCTGGAGTGGTGGTGAGTGATAAATAGCAATTATAAATGGGATTGTGCTTGGTACATACCAGTTAAATGCAGCCCTGATTATAACATTTATTTAAACAACTGTAGATGCAGATTTCATCAGTGAAAGCTTATCTTTTAATATAAAAAGTAACGATATTCTGGAAAGTTTGGAAAGAAAGGAAGAAAAAAATCAGTCTTAAAATTTCAACATATCAATAGAGCTATCCTTCATTCCCTTGTTCCCCACGCACCCAGCTTTAGAAATATTTTTAAAATTGCTGAAAGCATACCAGATTTTACCCATATATTCTTCTGCAATAGCCACGTTAGTAATTACAGAATTGTAATTCAGGTAGACTGTGTAACAGGAGCCCTGAATAGTGTAACGTAAGGAATATACAAGAAAGGCTTTTTATAGGGGATTTCCACAAAAAGTTGTTTTTAGAGGCACATGCAAACCTGTTTTGATTGGTTAGTTAATTAAGGTACTTCCATCTGAGAGATGTTGAGGGCTGGCAGATACTAACTTCACTTGTTATCCAAATCTATTGAAACATCCTGTGGTTTGACCTTTAGCAGGTGTGAGTGCAATCCTATCACAATCTCCCAATTCCACTTTAAAGCCTTAGCCCTAATTACTTCATTTTCTTTTCACACTCATCATCACACTCAGGCATCACTGAATTTTAATGATTTAGTGTCAGAGTAGGCATTTGTTTTATGTTGTCATTTGCCAGGTATTCAAATTTCCTGATTTTTTAACTATTAAAACCTAGATAAAGGATCAGATTAATGATGTGAGAATATCTGACATAATGGATGTATATGAGATGAAACTGTCCACATTAGCCGTGAGTACGAGCTTATTTTAACTATTTGTAATAAGCTTTAGTAGATGTTTTCCTAAAATGATGAAAATTAATGGTGTGTTCTTTTATAGTCCAAAGAAAGCAGGCTACAAGATCTCTTGGAAGCAAAAGCTCTAGCCCTTGCACAAGCAGATAGACTGATTGCTCAGTATCGATGTCAAAGAACTCAAGCAGAGACAGAGGTGTGTACAACATGAAGACATGTCTGATCAGTAGAAAAATTAGTAAATAAAAACGTGTACAAAATATTAGTTATGTATTTGTTACTGTGATTGAAGTAAATTGTCCTTAGCATTTAACCTAACTATTCCCTTCATCTTGAAACTGTCCCCTTTAATTTGGGTTACATCATTGTCTTCTGATTTTTTTTCCTACCTAATTGATATTCTTTTCCCATATCATTTATGGTCTACCTTTAAGTTTTGGGGGCTCTCAGAATTATCTAAGCCCTATTCTCATGTTTATGTGTTCTATCATTTCAACCATTAGCAAAGTGTTAATGTTCCCAATTACATATGTCACGCACAGATCTTTTTCCTCAGAACTAAATGCCACCTGTGTAGTTTCATTTAAATATATAAGAAATACTTCAAACTCAGTATAAACAATACGAACTAATCACCTTTCTCTATTTTTAGATTTATTCTTCTTTATTTCCTCCACTGTTATAATTTCCCAAAAAAGAAACCTGGAAATCACAGTTTACTTGCTATAATTATTCACCAAGTCCAGTCAATTCCACCTTCTAAATATTACTCTTTTCTGCCTTGTCTATGTTCCTACCACTGTTTTCTATAGGTCGGATCCTTTTCATTTTTCGTATGAATCACAGCAGAGCCTCTACTTAGTCTTCCTACCTTTAGTCTAGTGCCCTCTTCTCAGCCACCCTCTACACCACAGTCAGTCATCTTTCTGTTGTGCTTGGTTCTACCTTCTCTCCCCACCCTCCTCCATCTCTTTACCCTGTCCCCCAGGGATCTCTGAGGCAGTAATCTGATCCTGTCCTTCCTGTGCTAAATAACCTTCACAATAGCTCACTATTACTCAGAAATATCACTAAAATTTCTTAGTTTGACTACAAGGATTCTAACTACATACTTCTCAATCCATATCTTGCATTTCTATTCATTCTTTGCAATCAATCATATTAGACTACTCTGCATTTTTTAGAACTTGCCTTACTCTTGTGTTTCCCTGTCTTTGCACTTCTTATTCCATGTCTGAAACACCATTTTGTTTCTTTCTTTGCCTAACTCTTCATAAACTTTCAGATTTCTGTTTTAAATACCTCCAATTCTCAAAAGCCTCTGATCTTCTCCTTCCCTCACATGTGTTTTACCCTCCTTCTCTGTGTGTCTACCTGTGGCTTACCTCTTTATAACATTTCTCATACCATGTGAAAATCATATCACCCCCACCCGTGATGTTAGAGACTTTATATCTCTAGGCCCTAGCACAGTGCTTAGCACATGGTAAGTGCTCAGTAAGTGAGGTGCTGTGTATCTTATATATACATGAAGCATACCTTGCAGGTGAGAGCTTCCTACAGCGATATGAAATTCCCAGCAGATACAAATGGAATCTACACAACTTAATATCATTTGTAATGAATTACAATAAAGCTGTCTGGCTTTTGAAACAGGCATTAAAATCAGCGACAAGTAAAATACCTTTTAAATTTTTTCAGGATAAAGGTACTCATATTCTTTTTTCTTATTTTAACGTGGTTTCATTTGTTTTACCTGGTATGTTGAATTCATCATAAATTCCAAGCAAGAAGATCAGTGATATTAATATTTTTTTCTCTCTCTTCTCATAGCATATTCTTATATTCTTTGTCTGTTGTACGTGTCTTGCATTTTAACAGAGAATTTAATGTTTCTATCCATGTTACTGGAGAAGCTTCTTATAAAAATAACCATAAATAATTGGGTATTACCTTTTTACAGTCTATGTCATAAAAACAGATAAGGGCTTAGGTTTTCATGTAGCATTTTAAAATAAGCAGTATTTCTTAAGACTAAAGGGGTAGGGGAAATCCACTTTCTATTCTATTTACTTTTCTGCTTTAATGTTTCATGTCCCATATTAAATACATGTAGGTTGTGTTCACTGATTATGCTAGCTTAGTTTTAAGTGTAAAGGTAAACATCTATGATGTCGTTAAGATCTTATTCTTAATTCTTACCTGAAATGGGAAAACGTGTGCAAATTTACCAGTTTAGTGTTAATGGCTATCCCTAAGGATCAAGTATGTATAGCTACCTCATTTTATTATAGTTTTGTTCATTTCCATTAATCTGGTCAAACTGGGATTGTTTTTGTCAGAACAATCTTATAAATAAAAAATTATAACAGCATCAGACTTAATAGAAGTAGTAAGTATATATGACTAATACAACTTTACATATCCCAGTAGATGCTAGCCTATTAGATATTTTGTAAGTCTTTAAAATTTTAGAAACTTGAGCATATTATATAAATGATAGCGAAAAGTCTATGTTCTGTTTTCTTTTAAGGCACGGACACTTGCTGGCATGTTGAGAGAAGTTGAGAAAAAAAATGAAGAGCTTAGTGTGTTGCTGAAATCACAGCAGGTTGAATCAGAAAGAGCCCAGAGTGATATTGAGCATCTGTTTCAACACAATAGGAAGTTAGAGTCTGTGGCTGAAGAACATGAAATACTGACAAAATCCTACATGGAGCTTCTTCAGAGGTGAATAGAAAAATTAAAAGTTTCTGTGTAAGGTTAGAACCAGAATGAACACATAGCATTTCTTTTCTGTGACCCTAAAATCCTTTAGTAAGCATTTCATATAACACCATAAGGTAGATAGTAAGCTTTAAATTTAAGTCATAGTAAAACGAAGCATTGCTTTCTCAAACTCATTATCAAAGATGGAAACAGAGTACAGGTCTCTCTCTTTCTTTCCAGTTCACTTTACTACTTTTATTTATTCATATAATCACTAGTCATCTGGGATGTAAGCTCCACAAGGATAGGTTTCTTTGTTCTGATCACTGACAAATCCCTAGGGCCTAGAACTGTGCTTGGTACATAGTTAGCCACTCCATTAATAATTGTTAAGTGAACTTTGTTGTCACAATTAGTATTAGATTGAATTGGTCATATCTGCAGATCAAAAGTAGTTGAATATTGGCAATTTCATGTAATCCAACCTCATAGCATGGAAATTTGGATATTAGTGTTTAACTCATCTCTTTAGTTTACTTATATGTGTGACTATCTGTAGAATAAGTTATTTTAGGTGAATTGCTGGGTTAAAGGGTGGTATGTGCATTTAAAATTGTAATAGATATTCATATTTCCAAATTTTCCTCCAAAAAGGTTATACCAGTTTATATACCTACTGACAAAGCTTGATTGTTTTTCCTCCCCTATCAAACTTTTATCTTTTAGGCCAGTAATAAAACTTCAGAATTTCAAGGAAGCCCAGGAATAATTATGTATTTTCTGCCAAATAATAAAATAAAAACACTCTGGGGAACTTGTTTATTGTTTTAATTTGTATTTTAAGATTGTTCTGTGCTATTAATATAGAGATGTAGAAATTTTTAACATTGTGAAGTCCACGGGCTTATTTGCCCACTAAAAATGAACAGTAGAAAAATGAATACCATCTAAAAAATTTATGATGATTTCTAAACAGGATATTTTCCCCTACAACAACCTTTTCCAAAGTCTAATTGCTTGAGGCACCACTTATAAAGTGCACAGTTAGTGCTAAGTCAGGGCACTGAACACAGACAATGTAGGCAGTGGTCCAAGAGAAATATGTGATTTCTAGGACCTGTTTATGTTGCAGATAATGATTTAGAGGCCAAAAGGTAAAGTTCCTTAAATGGCCAAGGAGGTAACAAATAAATGAAGTTGGCTGGGGAAAGGTCATTTTGTAATGGTCAGGACTGTCTAAAGGCATTCATATTCAAATTGTTAAAAACCCTGTGTGGGACAGCCAAAAGACTTCTGGCCAAATTTGGCCAGAGCTACCAGTTTTTTGTTGTTGTTTCTATCTTTATACTTAAGCATGAAATGTCCCTTTTACTTCATTAAGATAGTTGGTTGTCAAAGTATCACTTTCTAAAGGATTCTTTTTATATTTACCTTGCAGGTAAAATAATCCAAGACTATTAGATGCAGAGCTTTAATAGAATTTTAAATAGAGTCTTTGGTAAAATCTTAAAGTTCTTTAAAGATAGTAGTATATATTTATAGCAAATTATATAATGCAGTATTATCTGTAAAATAAAGCTCTGTATCCATAAATATGAAGTAATGTCCCAAACGTTTCTATTTTATAGTAATTTTACCATATCAGTAAGCCAACACATATCTTTACTGTCTTTAAGAGTTGATCAGATTCTATTTATGTCCTGCTTGTTCATAACATTACTCCTTTTACCTGCAGTGTATGCAATTTTGTTAGAAGAAATAGTAAAGAAAACACTTGAGTTTTGTTTACTTCATCATGTTTTCCTCCATTTAAAGCTACTAACTCATTTCCTTGTCTTTTCAGAAATGAAACAACTGAAAAGAAGAATAAAGATTTACAGATCACATGTGATTCTCTGAATAAACAAATTGAGACAGTGAAAAAGTTGAATGAGTCACTTAAGCAACAAAATGAAAAGTAAAATCTCTAGTTCTATGTTCTAATTATTGGGGATTTTTGAAAAACGAAATGATTCTGGGGGCTGGCTGGTTAGCTCAGTTGTTTAGAGGAAAGTTTTATAACAGCAAGGTCAAGGGTTTGTATCCCCATACAGCCAGCTGCCAAAAAAAAAAGATTCTCTCTCTCTCTTTTTTTTTTTTTAACAGAACATTGCTTTTTATTGATAAAATTAATCAAATTTTCACTTCTTTTATGTATAAAATATATATTTGGCAGAATTTATGGGCAGTTACTGTTCTTATAAATTTTCTGTTAAAATATTTCTGCGGAGAAAAAGTCGCAAATGATATGTTTCATTGATGTTTTCTTTTTTTTTTTTATAATTTCAGAACTATTTCTCAATTAATAGAGAAAGAAGAACAGAGAAAAGAAATACAGAACCACCTAGTAGACAGAGACTATAAACTAGCAAGTAAGTGGCTTCTTATATTTTTAACATACTTTGTGTTAGAAGAAAATCAGAGCATGAGTGGCTTATTTTGCATTTTCATTATTTTCTACTTCTCTCATTTTTTTAAAACCTTAAATCACATCCTAAACAGCTTCTCTTTTCTTGCCATGAAGTTTAAAAAAGAAGTTTAGGTCAATTGATTCAAGTTGAAAAAGCAATACATTTTTTTGAAATTTAGGAGTTATAAGAAATGATTGTTCTTTTTAAAATATAAAATTTTAAAGAAACATAACAGCAGGTGGCAGTGCTAGGTAACTCTTAGTTGCTTGCTTCTTAATGGTTTATCTGTGAAATGATCCACAAAAACATTTTTGTTCTTGCTCACTTCCCTTAGAACACAGATACCTATCAATATAATTTTTCATAGTTTTCAGTCTTTTCTAACCCTTAAGCTCTGCAGGTTGCCCTTATAACCACCTTTAAATCACCACATTAATCACCTGTTCAAGGCCACACCTTTAAATTATCATGATGCGATTTCCCACCCTCAACAGTTACAATGGGAATTAAGCTTCAGTGAGTTTGGGAGGGCATATTCAATCTGCTCCATTCCACCCCCGATCCCCTAACCCATGTTCTTTTAACATACAAATGCATTCATTTCATCCCCAAAGTCTTGACTTGTTTCAGTTCAAAAGTCCAGTCTCAAGGTCCTTTCTGTGAAACTGAAACACGTTATCTATTTCCAAGATACAATGGCGGGATAAACATAGGGTACATATTCTTGTTCAAAAAGAGAGAAATGGCTAAAAGGAAGGTATAACAGGTCTTAAGCAAGCCTGAAACCCAGCAGGGCAGGCATTAAATCTTAAAGCTGGCAAATCATGTACCTTGACTCTGAGTTTGACATCCTCTGCATATTCGCGTGAGGGTTGGGCCCCCAAGTCCTCAGGCAGGTCCACTTCTATGGCTTTCCTGGTCTGAGGCCATGATTCAACTCTTGCAGGCTGGCACTGCATGCTGGTAGCTCCGCAATTCTGGGGTCTCCGTGGTGGTCCTGCTCCCATGGCTCCACTAGGCATGGTGCTAATGGGGTTTTTCTGCTGCAACTCTCACCCCACGTTTTCGCTCAACATTCCTCTAGTGAAGGCTGTTTATGGTGACTCCACGCCTGTGACAGATCTCTTCCTGGGCCCCAGTCTTTTCTATACATCTGTTGAAATCGGGATGGAGACTCCCAAGCCTCCACAGCTCTGCCTTTCTGTGAGCCTACAAACCTAACACCACGTGGACACTGCCAAGACTTCCAGCTTGTATTTTCCAAAGCTGCAGTCTAGCCACACCTGGGGCCAATTTAGCCAGAGCTGGAGTAACCAAAGCAGCTGAGGTACTGGTGTGGGAAGCAGCATCCCAAGGTGGCCTTGGGCAGTAAGCTTGTGGAGGGTGCCTCAGACCTGTTCCCCAAGACCGTTCTGTCTCCCTAGGCCTCTGGGCATGTAATGAAAGACACAGCCTCCAAGATCTCTGAAATGCCTTAGGTCTTTTTTTCCTTCTCATGATAATCCCTTTCTTCTGTACTAATCTTAATAAATAGTTGCTGGGCTACATCATTGAATTGTTCTCCTGAAGATGCTTTTTGCTTCTCTACCACATGACAAGGCTGCAAATTTTCAAAATCTTTATGCTCTGTTTCCCTTTTAAATTCTGGCTTTATGTCATGCTTTTGCTGCCGTAACTCAGTGTAGGCTCTTACAAGTAGCCATGCAGCTTCCTTAAGGCTTTGCTGCTTAGAAATTTCTTCTGCCAAGTACCCTGGATCAGCACCTTGAAATTACACATTCCATAAAGCTTTTCACTATGAATGGAATGCAGCCAAGTTCCTTGCCAATACATAACAAGGGTGATCTTTACCCCAGTTTTCAATTTCTGAGACTTCCTTAGAATGGTCTTTATAGTCCATATTTCCATAAGCATTCTGGTCATCACCATTTAAGCAGTCTCTAAAACATTCTAAATCTTCCCTGGTTTTCTTGTCTTCTGAACTTTCACTAACATCTAGGCTTTTCCTAGTCTGTTCCTCCAAATTCTTCAGCCTCTCCTCAACACCCAGTTCCAAAACTGCTGCATTTTCAAGTATTTGTTATAAGCAAGACCCCACTTCTCTGGTAACAATTTTCTGTATTAGTCCGTTTCTGTTGCTTATAACAAAATACCTGGAACTGGGTACTTTGAAAGAAAGTAAAATTTATTGTTTACAGTTTTGGAGGCTGGGCCAAGGAAACACTTATGGTGAGGGTCTTTGGTGGTGGCTTTACAGCAATGCAGGGGTCTCACATGGCAGAAAATGGCACAGCAGAGAAAGAGAGAGAGATAGCTCCTCATGCCCTCTCCTTTCAAAGCCACCAGAACCAGGCCCACAACCACCATTAAACCATCACCTTAATCACCTCTTTAAGGCCCCACCTTTCAATTATCATGGTAGGATTTCCCACCCTCAACAGTTATAGTGGGGATTAAGCTTCAGTGAGGTTTTTTTTTTTGGGGGGGGGGGCATTCAATCCACTGCATGTATTGATTGTATATATATATATTTATGGGATAAATAGTTATGTTTTAATACATTTATACAATATGTGATAATCAAATCAGAATAGCATATTCACTGCAAAAAAATTATCATTTCTTTTGATGAGAGCATTTGAGCTTCTCTGTTCTAGACATTTGAGAACATACAATAAATATACTGTTAATTATAGATGACTAGCACTACTGTAGACCAGTAGAACTTATTTTTCCTGTCTAGATGTTATTTTGTATCTGTTAACCAACCTCTCCCAATTTCCCCTCCCTCTCTTTAGTGTATATTATATTTGGAACACAGGAATGGGGAAAGACATACAAATTTGGTATTTTTTATAGAATACCGGCATAGGGGAAGAGTTTCATGGTGGTTTTTTTGTTCACCAAATACTTTGAAACTTTATATTTCCAATAAGATATTTCTTCATCTTCTAAGTTATCTTTTTTTGCTCTTATACTAGCTACTAAACCTTTTCAGGGTCATGTCAGCAGAAGACCTTTGAGTATATAGCTGACTGTTTATTTGTTTTCAGATTTGCATCAAAAAACAAAAGTACAGGAAGAAAAGATTAAAGTCTTACAAAAGGAAAAGGAAGATAAGGAAGAAACCATTGACATCCTTAGAAAAGAATTAAACAGAACAGAACAGATAAGGAAAGAGTTGAGCATTAAGGTAAGACTCGATTGTAGTAAAACGAAAAGTTTTATTTTGTGAAAAGGGTGGATTTGGATAAATTGATGTTCTCTTTCTTTAGTGATCTTGTTTAGAGATATTAGGATTTTAAAGCAGTTTGACTACTGTTATGAGGGTTCTCACAATGTGAAAACCTGTGTTACCTAAAATCATTAAACATTAAGTACATACCGTGTGTCAGCGCTTACTGCTTTCAAGTGTGCAAAGAAGGCAGAAAGGGGTTCCCAGTTGATGTCACATACAGGTAACTGGATAGCTTTTTCTCTGCTTCTAGGAATGGTTATAGTAATAGTTTGTATTTGTTTAGAACTTTGTAATTTGCAAAGGACTTAAACGTTCTTCCTAATTATCCTCACTGTAACAAATACTATATTAATATATGAAAATAAATATTTTTAACCTACAAATGAAGAAACTGAGTCTGAAGTTAAGGTCACACAGCGAAGTGGAACAAATAACCTCAGACATATATCGTGAATCTAAATCCTGTGCTCTTTCTGTATTATTGTGGTTGCATAACTTGAGTGATAGCTGGGAATTGTGCTTTCTGGCCCATTTACTACCAGGAAAATGAGAATAGACCAGGATTAAAAGACTGTTTGAACTACTACAGAGCATGAGTAACAGAAGAGGCATAAAATTGAATGCCACATTTACAATTTTTCTGGTTCTGCTTTAATGTGGTTATCTTATTAGTCATTTTTAATAGTATTATATAGTATTTTCTGCAAAATTTCAGCTGCTAGCATTGACTTAAAAAGACAAGTTGAAAGTGTCTTCTTAATTTGTATTATATTGTTTAACAATAACTTAAGCTTATCATATAACTTAATTAAATAAAATATAATACATATTTATAATGTGTCTTGAAATGGTTGCAATACAAATAAAAAATAAAAGCATCTTAAAATAAGGACTAGCCAGCTAGCTCAGTTGGTTAGAGCATGGTGTTGATAACACCGAGATCTAGGGTTCAATCTCTGGATATCAGCTGCCAAAAATAAATACAAGTAAAGTAAAGCAACTTAAAATATCTGTGAAGAAAAAATGTGCCAAGTTATTTTTCTTCTCAATTCCTTTTTCTTCCTCCCCAATTCCTTAGGCTTCCTCCCTAGAGGTTCAGAAGGCCCAATTAGAAGGTCGTTTGGAAGAGAAAGAGTCACTGGTGAAACTGCAGCAAGAGGAGTTGAACAAACACTCTCACATGATAGCAATGATACACAGTTTAAGTGGTGGAAAAATAAGTCCAGAAACTGTTAATCTCAGTATATAGACATTATGGCATCTCGGAATTTGTAATCTAATGATATTTCTGATGTATTACCTATTGGAGGGGGGTGGGTTGGGGAGGTAATTTGTGACTCCAAAACAATAGGAAATTATTATTTTATTAATATAGTAAAGAATCTGATCTGCATGTTTTTATTTGGTCTTTTGAGTGGAAATTTTATTTTTAAGTTTTACTTTCTTTTTCTGCTTTTATTGCTTAAAACTTTCCTTGGTTCTTACATTAGAATAGTCTTCTTAACCTACATTATAGTTTTTCTGAGGTTATTTCCTTTTCTTTAGTTGCTTTCCACTCTCTTTTGGTTACCTAATTTCTCATTTGTGATTGTTTAGATTTTAAAGTCAAACCTTTTGATATAATAGTCCTAAAGATTAATACATTGAAAATACAGTTATTAGTAAAAAGACAGAAGGTGTGATACTGCTAGAGAAGTTTTTCTCTAAAGTAGCACAAGAGAAAATATCAGTGAATTTAAAATAATTTTTATGACTGTATTTAAAATGCAGTAAAATACATGGCATAAGTTTTAAATTTGAAAAAATATAGTCATACTTACATTTATAACTATTAATACTAATAGTTATCAGAAATGATGTTATCAGAAATAGTTAATAATAGTTATCAGAAATAATGTATAGAGATTAGAAAATAGCTATTGTGTTAAACGATTACGTTGCTTGTCTCATAAAAAACTAATAATTTGTAGAATTATTTGTAGGGTATCTTCTGTTTCTCTTTTCTCTTTTTTAAAATGTTGTATGTTGACCTACCCATATCACTTCCAATCAATTATGAATTTCTTATCATTTACATAAGGATAATTTGGATTTTACCCTTATTAGATATTCAGAAATTTATTTACTGTTAATTCTTTTTTTTTTTTCCTTTTTTTGTCTTTTTTCGTGACCGGCAACGGATCGCAACCCTCAGTGTTGCGCCCGTACCGGACCGGGACCGGCAACGGGATCGCAACCCTCAGTGTTGCTCCCGCACCTTGCTCAGCCAGTGAGCGGGAATGGGTCTGTATGTGGGATCCGAACCCTCGTCAGGAGTGCCACCGCACTGTAGCAGTGCGCCACCAGGCCGGCCCTATTTACTGTTAATTCTGATGTGAGTTGCATTTAATGGATTGTGTTAGAGTTAAATAGTTTTTAATTGGGCCATTGAATTTTAAAGCATAGGTTAAATATCTTTATGTATTTCTTTTCTACAAAGGAATTCTTCAGTACTTTTCATTTGAATCGAATGTTCTAAATAGTGTTTAAGAAAAGTTTTTATATGAACATTTTGGTTGATTTTATTGCTGTGGTATTACAGACATTAATTTTACTTGGTGTTTTCCTCACTTTGTTTGATTTAAGTGAATTTAGATCTAATTCTGTTTTTCAACCATAGTTTGTCTGAATTTATGTTCAGAAATTAAATATATTTTCATATTTCATTAATTACATTAAATAATATCAGGCTGCTATTGAATAGTTTTATACATTTGTATACTTTTTTTACAGTTACGGAAATTTTTATAAAGTATTGTACAGAGTAAAACATTTTAAATTACTACTTGTGCTATAGAGGTACAGTCTGTGTCTCTTGAAATTGCATGCATTTTCAATTTAATATGAAAAAAATGTTTAAATGGATAGATATGACTAAAGAACCAAGTTTCTGTAAAATAAAAAGAACAGACGGCTAAGGAAATAAAGGAATGAAAGAACTAAAAGCTTTAGGGAAAAGTTAAACTGTCTTTACAATTTAGACATCTCAAAACACTGAGCCTAGCCCAGTGCTGCCCTATAGAATTTTCAGTAATGATAGCATTCTTTTATATCTACACTGTCCAATACCATTAGCCATTAGCCACATGTGGCTATTGAGCACTTGAAATGTGATCTTTGCAACTGAAGGATTAAAGTTTTAATTTAATTTTATTTAATTTAAATTTTAAAAGTCTTCCTACTGAATAATGCAGATCTAGCCCATTCTTGCAAGTTTGTATTTATTTAAACAACCCAATTTGCCTATTCTTAAAGATTTGTATAGGCAAATAGTCTATATATTTTTAGTAGCCTTTTTTTAAACATAATTCTAGCCTATTTCTAATTTTTCTCTCTGAAGAGGAAAAACCATACTTCAGTTTTGAAGGCGAGTACTATTCATCCTTCATCCTTTTCTGTCTCTTGTAGCACTTTTTGTATTGTTTCTGTTGTTTTCCTATACCCTTAGTATATTGGGTACTTTTTTTTTTCTTTTTAGTTCTGTCTACCTCAGATTAAAAAAACAAAAGTGTGTGTGTAAATAGGCCAGACATGTAGCCTATTGGTGTCTTAAGTCTTTTGCAGGGGTCAGCAGACATTTTCTGTAAAAGGCAAGGTAGTATTAGGCTTTGGGAGACATACTTTATCTGTCACACTACTCAACCCTGCAATTGTAGCACAAAAGCAGCCATAGACAATACATAAATAAATGGTCATGGCTGTGTTCCAATAAAACTTTATTAACAAAAACAGTCAAAGCTTTGCTGTTGAATGTCACATCTACTCATTAAGACATGTGTCTCTTTATGTTTGGTAGTCTTTGTCTTGAGGTGTATTTTATTTGATAATAACATTGCCACTTCATCCTTTTTATATTTTCTGTTAACCTGGTATATCTATTTCTGTCAATCTCTTAACCATATGTTTATATATAAAATGCTTGACTTGTAGACAACATCCAAGCGAGTATCATTAGGCCTTGGTTTTTTATCTATTTTGACAAAATAAGTCTTTTACTATCCCACTTCACTTAGTGTTAATGTTGTACCACTTAACATAAAAGGTAAAAACCTTGCAACTATATGGGTCCATTTATCCTCTTCTCATTCTTTATGCTGTAGTTGACACATATATTACATCTATATACTAAGTTCCCCCCAAAACTGTGTTATAATTTTTGCTTTAAACAGTTATATGGAAAAAGCCTGGCTCTCAACATCATCAACATATTTACCTATTTGCATAAAATAATACAAAGTTTCTTCATTGTAACATTACTATATTTTGCTATGGAAGTAATAAGTAATTTGTGGACAGATACAAATATCCTGTTTCTCTTCCAGCTTTCAGCCACTAGTTTTAGCATCTGTTGGTAATTCTTGCCTGAATTAGTTATTACTCTGATGGCTGCCAAATGGTTATTTTCTTTTACTTTTTAATGGTAGAAAATTGAACATTTGGGCAATGTTATACTGGGAATAGCAGTCTAAATTGCATCATTTATGTTACTGACAAAATTAAAATATAATACTTTCAGTTTTACAATTACTACAGTATGTACTTTCTTTTTTGTGCATATTGTTATAAGCCAAATATCTGAGAATTGCTTTCTTTAGTTTAAGAAAATGAATAATAAATATGTTAAGCATATTGAATATTTTTTTAAAACCACAAGGACCCTTTGGATATTATTTTCCTTCCCAATCCCCCTAATTCAAGTATTGCTTATTTAAATCATGAAATTTAATATTTGGATAATCACTTGCCTTGGCTCTCTCAGTGATTGCCAATAAATGTGTATTACCCATAATAATAAATTAGTCTTTTGTAATAAGAAAATAATTGTACATTTTCAGCCTTCACTGAGCCTATATTCAAGATAATAAATTTTTAAAAAACAATTAAAATGAACAAATAAATATGGCCTTTTAAAAAGGCAGATGTTTTATTTCAATCTTTACAATATGGATAAAGAGCCTGATAAACACGACTGCTTCATAGTATATGCCTCTAATCCATAAATTGAGAAGAAACGTTGTGAAATAAAAAAATCACGGGTTATTTGGAATATGCAAATCACTTTGAAATCTCATACAAGCTTACTCTTTTCAGCATTTTGTAGCTAATTGACTTTCTTCTGTCATTCAAAGACTCTGAGGACTGTTTTGTTTATGCTTGTATTCCTCTACACATTTCAAATATACCCTAGAGAAAACTTAATTATCACATCGCCATGAATGGAGGGGTATTATAATTCTCAGAACCCAGCTTTTTTTGCACAATGAGCTACAGATATGCCTTCATAAAGGTCATTAAACGCAAGAAGGAGGAAGCGTCTTTCCTCCCTACTAACTGTACTTTTTTAGTTATCTCATTCCCCAAGGACCCAGTATTTATATGCTCTTGGTATCTCAAAAAAAGATGGATAATCCTAGGGTACATAGCAAATGGCTTCTTATGTGAGGCCCACTGCTGCATAAGAGGGACATTTTCAAAGTCAATAGAGTAGATTGCGTTTCGGTTTCATTATGTTATTAAAAACTAATTTTCCGGTAAGTAGCTGAGCATTTGGCAGGGATTTAGTAGTGAACGTGATTCTGCCTCTTCATTACATTATGTGCACTGTTATTCTAAGAGTTGTTTCATCTCACTTATCGTGAAGAGCCAAAAGATACAATGTATTAGAGTAGCCTTATGCTTTTCTCAAACTTCAAATAAAAAGGCTTATGATTAGCCCTAGGAAAAGACAACACTGTTCATGTTCAATTAGGCAGGGTTTTTATTTACTTACAAACAAAGGCTAGCATCAACTACTACATACTAATTTGTGTAACACCCACAGTTAATCAGCATGTTAGAGCTGAAAGGATTCTAAAAGAACAGTGAGCCCAGTCCCCTAGTGTTAGAAAAAGATATTTAAACTTTTTATTTAATATTGCATTCTCAGAAAAGATGTCCCATGATCCAAACACAAACTGATTTGATTAAAATATATACGTTATTATGGACAGTTTCACCTCTAGGAATTTATCTTAAGGAAGTAAGGATGTGCACTAAGATTTAGGTACAATAATATTTATTACAGCATTGTTTATTATGGCACAATATTGGAAACTTTGTTTTTACAATAATAGGAGATTGTTTAATCAGTATAAAGTAGAATCATTCAGTAAAATAACATCTTTTAAAAAAATATATTGAGGGCCGGCCCGGTGGCGCACTGGATAGTGCGCCGCTTGAGAAGCGCGGCGGCGCTCCCTCCCGAGGGTTCGGATCCCACATACGGACCAGTTCCTGCTCACTGGCTGAGCGAGGCGCGGGAGCAACACCGAGGGTTGCGATCCCGTTGCCGGTCCCCGGTCCGGTACGGGGGCAACACTGAGGGTTGCGATCTGTTGCCGGACACGGAAAAAAGACAAAAGACAAAAAAAAAATAAAAAATAAAAATAAAATATATATATATATATATATATTGAAATATATATATATAAGTACATGGAAAGATTTCTCGAAATTAAAAAATAAAAAATAAAAATAAAATATATATATATATATATATTGAAATATATATATATAAGTACATGGAAAGATTTCTCGAAATAATGATTCATATATCTGCATGTCTTTAAGATGTATATGTTTATATATGTATGCATACATATAAACAGTGAACAGTGGTACCTCTGAGTAATGAAATTATTAACTTTTTTATTTGCGTTCTAAAATCATTACAATAGGTATGTTACTATAACTTTTTAAAACCATGTTTTGAAACATGGATTTTGTAACCACATCTAGATTTGACTTCTGGCTCTACCTAAGAAAAGTTGTTTTTTTTTTTTTTTGTCTTTTGTCTTTTTCTGTGTCCGGCAACGGATCGCAACCCTCAGTGTTGCCCCCGTACCGGACCGGGGACCGGCAACGGGATCACAACCCTTGGTGTTGCCCCCGCGCCTCGCTCAGCCAGCGAGCGGGAACCGGTCTGTATGTGTGATCCGAACCCTCGGGCGGGAGCGCCGCCATGCTTCCCAAGCGGCGCACCTATCCAGTGCGCCACCGGGCCGGCCCCCTACGAAAAGTTTTTATTTAACCTCAGTTTTAATCTGTAAAGTGAGGATAATAGATACTTACTAGAGAAAAATGTATTAGAAAAAAATTCATATAAGTCCCATGGCTTTTGGTAGCTGCCATTTTGGAGGTGGAATGGAATAAAAAGCTTTATAAAATTTGGCCTTGGTTTCTTATTTTTCTTCATCAAACCTGTGGCCAATTGTAGAAAGTAAAATTAACGGTGAAGAGTCTGTATTTTCAAGAGTAGTGGAGGGTGGAGAGGTTACTGTTAGGAGTTAAATCTTCAACTCATAATTCTTGACTACGCCTAGAGTAACAATTTTTTGACCAATCTAGACTAGTTTGGGTTGCTCTCCAACCTAATTTATTTCTATTAAGTAGCTGTTCTAAGTAGAAAATAAATATTTTTCTTTTTGAAAGAAGCATTTTTCATACCTTAGATTAGCTTTTTCTTGGGTGTCATAGTCTTTTCCACTTAACGTACCTACAAAATTTATTGTGAAATTGTACCTTTTTATTTCTTTAATTTCCTAAAGGAGATGATGAGGAAAAGGCATTGTTGAGAAAAGTTTGTCAAATATTAATAACAAAACCATATGTCTAGTACTTGGGTCCTATTATATTTCTAACTCTTTTGACAGTTGTCTGGACACTAAGAGCAAACAAGTTTTTAAAAGATACTTGACTCCTTAAGCCACATATTTTGTACTAGCGTCATTGATTTTTAACTTAATATGGAACTTTCCTATTTTATGCTAATATTTCTATTTAGAAATGTTTTTGTATTAGCCTTTTTTTAAAAAGCCCAAATAGGGCCGGCCCGTGGCGCACTGCTACAGTGCGCCGCTTGCGAGCGCGGAGGCACTCCCGCCGAGGGTTCGGATCCCACATACAGACCGGTTCCCGCTCACTGGCTGAGCAAGGTGTGGGCGCGACATCGGGTTGCGATCCCGTTGCCGGTCCCGGCCCGGTACGGGCGCGACACTGAGGGTTGCGATCCGTTGCTGGACATGAAAAAAAAAAAAAAAAAAGGAAAAAAAAAAGAAAAGCCCAAATATGTTTAGTGTTGTGTATCCCAAAGGAAAGATTTGTGCATTGTGTTTACAGAGGTAATGAAAGTATAAACCTTTAGCTGTAATATCAAGGAAGAGTTACAAGAATATTGTAAATTTGTATAGGATCAAGAGGCAATAACTTGGTGACAGATGTTTGAAGCTGGTTGTGTAAAAACACTTTCAGAGAACAAGAAGCAAGGCTACCCTGCACCATTTAGTCTGAGTAGCATTTCATGCAAATACCCTTGAGATTAGACTAATTGAAGCCATGACTTGAAGTGCTGCTATCCTTGAGCTACTGAATAAGGGATTTGGATTATTGATATTGTGCGCTGGTCCAAGTAGCATAATGTTTCATTTGCTCTGTTGCTTGGGTGGATATTTATTTCCGATCATTCTGCTAATATTTCTATTTCTTGCCTCTCCCACGCTCACAAGAAAAAAGTTGAGCAAACTGAAAAATCAATGGCTTTTCTTAGATCCATCAGAGGATTGAGGTCACAGGACAAACCACTACCCTTAAATTGTAGAGACAGATGAATACAGAGAATTCATTCAGCTTAACTGAAGCCCTGGTAGGAACACTTAAAGCAGTAAATTTGACAGATTGCTGGAGGCTATGTGAACTATCTTAGTTAAAAACTCCTGGGGGTCTTTTATGTTCAGCCCATCTCCTTTGGAGGACCATAGGCAGCCATGATGCCCAGCCAGAATGGCATAATCCTGAAGCCTCACAACAGACCTGGCAGTGGTGGTAGCCATGTGGTTCAACCAGCTGGCCCTGAGGATCCACAGACACAAGGCCTGGCAAGCAAAAGCATACCACATTGCCCAGCACCCCATGTCTGGACCCATCCAGCCCATAGTAAAATACCTCACACTGAGGTATCATACACACCAGAGTACAAGCTGGCAGGGATTTCAGCTTGAAAGAGTTAAGGTGAGTGGCATCCACAGGAAGGTGGCACAGACCATTGGTATCTGTAGATTCGAGGATTGCAAGTCTACCCAGTCCCTGCAGGCCAATGTGCAGTGGCTCAAGGAGTACCACTCCAAACTCATCCTCTTCCCCAGGAAGCTCTTTGCCCCCATGAAAGGAGAGCTCTGCTGAACTCAAATTTGCCACCCAGCTGACAGGACCAGTAAGGCTCATATGGAATGTGTGCAAGAAGGAGAAAGCAAGAGTCATCACCGAGGAGAACTTCAAGGCATTAACCAGTCTTTGCATGACCCACAGCAATGCCCAGCTCTTTGACATCCTAGCAAAAAAGTCCAAGGAAGCTTCAGAAAAGGTGTTGAGAAAAGAAGTGCTGTTACGGACCTATAATAAATCAGCAGGGAAAAAACAAAGCAAAACCTTTTGCCCCAACACTTTCTCACTTTCCCTGGCATTTCCTCTGGGAGCCCCACCAGGTTCTCACAGTAAACATCAAAGGAAACCCCTCATGTTTGATTATGGGAAGGGAAAAATTAACCCCTTTGAAGTTAGCCCAGAGCATTCTCTATAACAAAGGTCTACCCAACAAGGGAAAAAAACTTCAGTGCCATGTCAGAGTTGGGGGAAATGAAATTGAAATGACTATTCCAGTCCCTTCTAAGAAGCTTTCAAGGCTCCCCTAAGGGAAAGGGAGGGGGAAAAAAAAAAAAAAAAAAAAGCTGAGTAGCAGTTCTAAAGGTTACAACTCAGAGGCACAGACCCACTAAATGAAGAAGTGGCCATTACTGCTGATCCTATGAACATTAAAAGGATAATAAAGGAATACTCTAATTCTACGCCCACAAATTCGGTAACTTAGATGAAATAGACCAATTTTTAAAAAAATAAAAAACTACCAAAATTCACAGAGGGAAAAATAAGCTGAATACGCCTGTATCTATTAAAGAAATTGAATCAATAATTAATATCCTTCCAAAACAGAAAGTTCCAGGTCCAGGTAGTTTCATTGGTGAATTCTACCAAACATTTAAGATAAAGATGATACAAATTCTCTACTTTCTTCCAGAAAATAGAAACAGGGATTTTGCTTTATATCATTCTATGAGGCCAGCAGTACCCAAGGACAAAAACCAGACAAAAATTCCAAGAAAAGAAAGCTACAGACCAATATCTCATGAACATAGATGCAAAAATTCTCAACAAAATATTAGCAAATTAAATCCAACAATGTATAGAAAGAATTATACATTATGACCAAGTATGATGTAATGGATACAATGAAAAAGAAAATAAAATTTAGTGCTAAAAATAAATGAGCTGTGAAGCCATGAAAAACACATATTGCAAAATGAGAAAAAGCCATTCTGAAAAGGCTACAAACTGTTTGATTCCAACTATATGACATTCTGAAAAAGGCAAAACTATAGCAACAGTGGTTTAGGGGGGAAAGGGTAAATAGGTGGAGCATAGGCGATTTTAGGGCAGTGAAACTATTCTATGCCATACTTTAAATGGTGGGTACATGACATTCATTTGCAGAAATTCATAGAACTGCAACACAAAGAATGAACTTCAATGTACACTGTGGACGGTGGTTAACAAAAATGTGTCAGTATTGGCTTATTAATTGTAATAAATATTCTACACTAATGCAAAATGTAAATAATAGAGGTGCCAGGGTACAGATTGGATATATGGAATTCTGCTCAATTATTCTCTTAATCTAAAATTATTTTAAGTTTTTTTTTTAATGTAGAAAACGAAAAAAAGAGGGATAAATGGCCATAATTGTTTCCTTTTCATCCCTCCCAGTCATTTACTTCCTCTCCACAGAATCATTAACTTGTTGACCAGTTTACATATCCTTGAAGACATATGCAGCATGTAAACATGTACGAGGGTACTTCAAATAGTTCATAGAACGATTCATATTATCTTTCAATTCTGTTTTTCCACGAACTTCCGAAGTACCCTCCTATATTACTATATAAGTTTTTGATGGGTTATAGAAATCAAAGTATGCATATTGTTCTGTACTTTCCCTTTTGCGCTACGTGTTCTAGGGAAGTTGTTCCAGGATATCAGTACACAGGGAGTTTCTTGACCATTTCTGACAGTTTCATAATATTCCACTGACATGTACCATAATTTAACTCATATTAATGAGCACTTAAATTGTTTGTTGTTATTTGCTATAGTGAAGGCGTGGCAATTAATATCCTTATACAGATGTCATTCAAAGTAGAGTTACTTGATTGATGTGTACGTGCATTTAAAAATATCCCACTAGCAATGTTGTTTCCCCACATCATGATCATTCCATTGTAATCCAACTTTTTAACCATTATGATTGAAAGTTTTTCATGGCTGACATATATGTAAAAACTGTATCTGTTCCCTTTTCTGTAAACTAATTCCTTTTCAATTACTTTCTTGGGTTATTTATCTTTTTCTTATTGTGTTGCAGGTGATCTTTATTTAGTAAGTAAATTTTCTATTTGTCTTATGATAAAAGTTGCAAATTTTTTTTTCACAGTTAGTTAACTATCTTTTGACTTTCTTTATGGTGTATTTCATCTATAAAGATTTTTTTTTCATTGTAATTTTTTTATCTTTTCTAATTTGTATTACTGCAGCTTGAAAATGTTTTACTATTTTATAGAACTGATCTTCCTGCATTTTTCACTTGATAATTTTCCTGTATACTTACACTTTTTTTATATTATTTATTTTAGAATCATCTTGTCTAGTTCAGAAAAAAAAACCTGATTAAAGTTTTATTTGCATAACACTAGCATTATAGGTTTATAGATTACTTTCAGGAGAATTGACATTTCTATGATGTTAAATCATCTTTTCTTTTTTAAAAATTTTTTTATATTATTTTAATTTATCAACATACAGTATAGTTGATTTTCGTGTCCCTTTACCAATTCCTCCTTTTCCTCCCTCCTTCTTCCCCCTCGCTCCCCCTTAAGTCATCTTTTCTAAAGCTTGATATGTCTTTTCATGGTTCAAGTTTTCTTTTATGACCTTCAATAATATTTCATTTGTATATAGTTTTTGTATATTAACTCTTCTGTCATTTTTTTAGCCATTATATTTTCTGGTTTAAAAATACGTAAATACACATGGAAGCAATTGATTTCTATAAGCAGTTTTATATTTCGTACCCAACTCATTGAAAAATTTCAAATTATTAAAAACTACCATTATTTAATAAACCATTTATAAATAAACCACATAATAAACCATTTATGTCATCTGCAAGAAAGAAAAATATGCATCCTTATTTCCAAGTTTTAAATTACATATTTTTCTTATCTATAACAATTTTTTTTAAATATGTGAAAAGAAATTTCTTATTCATTTCTGGCTTTAATGAAAATAATTCTAGTACTTTCCTGTTTAGCATGATGCAAACTTTTAAGAAATATTTGTTTTAACGTGTTAAGTAAGTATTCATCTATTCTATTTTATTAAGAAGTTTTATTAAAGCTGGAAAGATTATATCAAAATGGATGTGGAATTTTATCAGATTTTCTTTTACATCTATGAAAGATGAGACTTTTTTGTCATTATTTATCAGTATCATATATCAGTCAATGTAAGTTAGTTTGTGCTTCAGTAACCAATAACCCTAAAATCTCAGTAGCTTAAAACAACATGGTCTCTTTCTTGCTCATGCCACATGTCAGTGTAGGTTTTTGCCTCCCTTACCCCATGAGCCAGGCTCATAGAGCAGCCATCATCTGGAGCATCTAGGTTTGCCATCTACGGCAGAGGGAAAAGGAACACAGCAAGTCAACCACCAACTTTTAAACGTTCCACTTGGAAGTGACACATCACTTGGGCTCACACTTTCTTAACCAATGCAAATGGCTTGGCCACATTGAACTGCAAGAGGAGGGGGCAAAAATCCTACCATGTACACTGGAAAAAAGTGGAAATGTTTAGTCAATATATAATGGAATATATTAGTATATTTCTTAATTTGAGTGATTTTTAAATTTCTGAAATAAATAGAATGTAGTCATAGGAATGTTTTAGTGTGCTTATAGGTTGTATTTGGTAATATTTTATTTAGGATTTTGGTGTTGATGTAAGTGAGATGGATTTTAATTTGTGTGTGCTCATGTGTGCAATCTTTGTCAGTGTTTGGTATTATTCTAGCTTTATGAAAGAATTAAGAGTACTTTACTTATTTTCTTGTGCTCCTACATAATTTAAACAGTATTTGAAGTTTATGTCCCTGGAAGATTTCATAGAATTGACCTGTGAAACCATGAAGTATCATGAAGCTTTCTATATTTCTTCTATGTTAATTGGTTGGTTCGAATCATTTTCTCTCTATTCTGAATTGTTTTAATAATTTATATTTTTATTTAAAATGTCTATTTTAATTCCAGGTCTTCATTGTTTTGCATACATTTGAGCAAAGAAGTATACTGATATGTTTTTAATTTCCTCTCTATCTGTAGTTATCCAATTATGTTTTCATTTTTCATTCTTCTTTAAATCAAACAAAAGTTTATCTATTTATTAATTTATTTTAAAGAACCAGCTGTTAGATACATTTATTACTTCTATCATTTTTTCTGTTAACTAATATATAATTTCTAACGTTATTTTTAAAATTTTGGGCCAGCCCGGTGGCGCACTGGATAAGTGCGCCGCTTGGGAAGCGCGGCGGCACTCCCGCGTTATTTTTAAAATTTTGGGCCAGCCCGGTGGCGCACTGGATAAGTGCGCCACTTGGGAAGCGCGGCGGCACTCCCGCCCGAGGGTTCGGATCCCACATACAGACCGGTTCCCGCTCACTGGCTGAGCGAGGCGCGGGAGCGGCACAGAGGGTCGGAAACCCGTTTCC
>NW_007726243.1:69557-75145 GCF_000696425.1 Galeopterus variegatus
AAAAAAAAAAAAAAAAAATTTTAATTGTGAAGAATATAAACATGCACAAAAATGCACAAAACATGAACATGTTATTTCATGATATATAACAAAGCAAACACCAGTGAACAACTACCCAAGTCAAAAGTCTACCTCATGCGCCTTCTCAATCTCTATCATTACCCCCCTCCTCAAAGTTAACTACTATAGTGCTAACACTACAGTTTTGTTTCACCTAGTTTTGAACTTTATATATATGGAGTCATCAGCATGTATTCATTTGTGTCTTTCCTCTTTCACTCAAAATTGTGAGATCTTTTTTAAATTTTTGTTTTTTAAATTTATTCTTATTAAATTGAAACACAGATGATTTTTGTATATTAATCTTGTATCCAGCCAGTTTGCTAAATTCATTTATTCTCATAATTTATCTGTCCAGTCTTTTGGATTTTTATATACACATCACATTCTCCACAAAACAATGACAGTTTCATTTCTTTCTTTCCAATTCCTATACTTTTTATTTCTGTCACTTTATTACATTGGCTAGAACCTGCAATAAAATGTTACAATGAATGGACATTTCTGTCTCTTTCCTGTCTTGAAGGGTGCTGTGGTTCAAATGTTCTCCCCAAACTCATTGGAGCTTGATCCCCATTGTAACACTGTTAAGAGAGTAGGAAACCTGACTGTAGTATTTGAAAGGTGGGACCTTTAAGAGGTTATTGGATCATGAGGACTATGCCCCCATGAATGTATTAATCCATTCATGGATTAATTATTTAATGGGTTATCAGAGAGTAGACTGTTTGGTGGCTTTATAAGGAGAGCAAGCGAGCATATGAAATGCTCTTGCCATTCTCACCATGTGATACTTTGAACCACCTCAGGACTCTGCCAAGAGTCCCCACAAAGAAGAAGGCCCTCACCAGATGTGCACCTGGACTTTGGACTTCTTAGCCTCCAAAACTGTAAGAAATAAAAGTCATTTTGTTATAAATTACCCAGTTACAGGTATTCTGTTATTGGCAACAGAAAACAGACTAATGTATAGGGTTTAATGTTAACATTTCACCATTGAGTATGATTGATGTAAGTTTTTAGAAATGCCTAATGAGATTAAAGAAGTTTCCTTCTATTTTTTGAAAGAATTTAAAATTTTTATCAAATATTTTCTCTGCAAGGGATAAAAGTAAAATGGGCTCCTCTGTTCTTATCAATCCAACAGAATTTGAGTCTTCTGTTCCTAAAATTTTAGGCTCTGCTGGCTTAGAGCTTCTGGTTACCTGAGTAAGAAATTTTTTCACTACCGGATACAATAAAGTCTCCATTAAACTGGAGTTTGAGACTGTGTCTTAATTCATTTTCTGCTGCTGTAATAGAATACCACAGACTGGGTAATTTATAAAGAAAAGAATTTATTTCTGACAGTTCTGGAGGCCGGGAAGTCCAAGAGCATGGTACCAGCATCTGGTGAGGAACATCCCATGCCACAAGGGCAGAAGGTAGAAGTGAATGCGTGAAACAGACAGAGGCACCAGGGATTAGACTCACTTCATAACAATCCACTCTCATGATAACTAATCCATTCCCTTGATAACAACATTAATTTATTCATGAGAGTTCTGCCCTCATGGCCCAATCACCTCTTATTAAGCTCTAGCTCCCAATATTGTTGCATTAAGGATTAAGTTAATATATAAACTTTTGGAGGACACATTTAAACCATAGCAGACTGGCACCTGGCAACTCTGAGCTTCTAATGCCAGTGAACCCACACGATATGTAAAAGAGGCAAGGAAGAGAATGCCTGACACTGGAGAGCCTCTGAGGCACCTCTTAGTACTCCTATGTCTGGGATAAAAATTAATAGAAAACTACATTACTACTAATGACCCAGGCCTTTTAGGAATGACATTTTGGATCAACCCACCAAGCAACAAACTATGACCACTGAAGAGTTTACTAAGGACAAAGGAATATGGAATGAATACTGCAAGAAGAGATTTGGAAGAGAGTTGGAAATTCCAGCAATGACCACATGTCCAGTTTCAGAAACAGGGACTGTGGTAGTTACGAGTATTTCATCCCAACTTTGCAATGAAATGTATTCTTTTCTTTACATTTGAATTATTTTTATTTCTGTTTTTCCCTGTCTCCCATCTCTCTGCCATCTAACATAAGATGTGTTAATAATAGTTAACCTTATAGCCCAAAATTTAGGTTACAAGATGTCTTAGTTTGTTCTGCTATAACAAATACCTAAGACCGGGTAATCTGTAAATAACAAAAAAACTATTTCTCACAGTTTTGGAGGCTAGGAAGTCCAAAATCAAGACACGAGCAGATTTAGTGTCTGTTGAGGGCTATTATCTGCCTCCAAGATGTTGTTTTGTTACTGTGTCCTCATGGTAGAAGGTGGAAGAGCAAAAAGCCTAGCTAGTTCCCTCCTACCTCTTTATAAAGTTGCTAATCTTATTTGTGAGGACTCCACCCTCATGACTTCATCACCTCCTAAAGATCCCACCTCTTAATACTATCACATTGGCAGTTACATTTTGACATATAAGTTAGGGGACATATTCAGACCATAGCACAGGATTTCAAAAAGGTAGTGTGATTCAACCTGAAGAGGAAAGTACATCACCCATGAATAAGGTGACACACGAGACTCTGTGTCCTCTCGAGAAAGGGTGAGCATGTTTTACTTGTACTGGTCTCCCTGTGGTTTTATTCTTTCTTTATTAGAGATTTGAAGGAATTATCATATACATTCCCATCTCTCTGATTTATAATTGATTAAGAACAAACAAAAAGACCAAACAGGAGTCAAAATACAGATTTAGCTTAATAATGAGAAAGGTAGATTTTGAAAATTGGCAAGGCTGCCTCCCTCCGATACCCATTTGAATTTTCCCATCCAGTCATAGGGAGAAAGCACTAAATCTACCCCTACTCTGAAGAGGTCTGTCCCGTGTGTTTAGCACATGGGGGGAGTAACTGAGAAGGATAATATGCTTCACTTAAAACAGTTTCAAGAGAAAGAGCAGTGGACCTGCACTATCTATTTCCAAATAGTAACCTTGTCTCCAGGATGATGTTATCCTGGATGTAAGGCTCTCTCAAGTTTCACCAGGCTGATAAGTCACTACTCCCAGGGGGAGCAAATGTACATTCTAACATGGTTCCTTCTTAGAAGTATAGAGGAAGATCCTTTATATAGAGAGAGGAAATTTTAGATTTGGGATTCTACCTTGACACACTTCACTTGCCCTTGTGTCACTGTAGCTTAAAGACGCTGCTTGTATATACTTAATTATGGCCACCTGGACCATTCCTGAAAGAGACCTAAGCCAGAGAACAGCCATCTTTGGGGTAACTAAGACCAAGCAGAAAATTTCAGTTAGCCATTATCTTGGGGACTGATAATCATCAATTCCTGAGGTAAGTAGAGGAAATAAGAAACTGACCGTATGCTAAAACTGCCCAGAGATGAAATCATGCCCCAAAAGGATCCTTCTCAAAAGTTTATTTCTGTTTACCTCCCATTACATGCTCTTATGTTGATTTACTTGAGATGTTGTGCACCTACAATTAAGGATCGAAACTAATTTTTCTTGTTTTTCTTACCTCCTTAATCAACTGAAAACAGAAGAATTCCAAGAGAAAGGCAAAGCACCCTAGCTGATTATTAACTCACCTTCTTGCTTAAAGGAAAATTGCATACACATTAATTAGAGGTCTGAGTCAAGTATTTTTATGTTCCAGTGATGTTCAACTGAAGTTATTGTCTTTGAGCTCTCCATAGGAGATAAGAACTCCAACCCCACAATAACGTCAAGGGCTTGAAGCTGACCAGTCCACCAACTGCAGACTCCATGAAGCCAAAGCACCCAGACCATCATAGGACCCTGACATTTGACTCAGACCCTCTTTTGGATTGAGCAGTACTGAAGCCATGTTGGGACTAAAACTGCCTAGGCTGTGGGGTGGGGGTGTGTAGAGCTAGGGCTGGGTCTGGAGCTCACAGACCCCTCAAGCCCATGTCCAGACTGGGTCACAAACCCTTCACATGCAGGTCTACAAACTAGGTAACCAGAAGAAAGGTCGTTGGAGCCTTGTTTGAAGAAAGAGTAGTCTTTATTCAGCACACACACATCTCAGAGCTAGGCAGTCCAAAGGGAAAACTCAGACACTCAACTGCTACCAGCAAAGTCCAAAGAAAAACTGAGCAGCTGCCAGCAAAGTAAACATGCTCTCATTTTAGACACGAGCTCTCTGCTGGCCAGCAGTTTAGGGCCGTTGCTCCACACACTCAAACACACAATAGCAACAAAACTAAAAAAATACATTGGTGTGCATGCATACTAACTCTACCCACACATACAATTTGTTTACAAAGAATGTGCTGCACCACACCCAACTGGACCTAAGGTGAGGGGGCCTGACTAAACTATTCTATTTTCCCAACGGGGGCGGGGGCAAGGTAGAAGGGGTGGATCTTAGAAAGGACAGATTTTTTTCTCTCCACTCTTTCTTCCCATTACCTGACTTTCTTATCTTGCTTGCTAAGTAGGAAACAGGCCGACAAGCTAATTAGTACTTTGCAAAGCTAACAATTCTGTCTTTGAAACTTGTAGAGTTTTGAGA
The DNA here is from genome assembly GCF_000696425.1 of Galeopterus variegatus. Lineage (NCBI taxonomy): Eukaryota > Metazoa > Chordata > Mammalia > Dermoptera > Cynocephalidae > Galeopterus > Galeopterus variegatus. Next base: position 74,187 of record NW_007726243.1, read on the forward strand.
AATGATCAAGGGCAAATGACTGGAAGATGACCTTGAGCACCAGCCAAGTACACCAGTGCAAATCAAAATCTTGCAGTCCTGAGATAAAAGCAAAGATGAGAGCAGAAACCAGACGAGGCCTTGGCAAGACCTTGTACCTGACCCATAGACATGGAGACCTCATAACGCACATCTCCTTCTCTCTTGCTTTTCACCTCCCACATTCCATTCCATCAACCTTTCCTTTAAAAACCCCTCAGTAAATCTCAATCTTTGAGATGGGATAGCCTACCCTCTCCTTCAGCTGAATACATCTGCTTTTCTGACACCAACCATTTGACTTTTGAGTCTTTCTTTTTCTTTCCTTCTCAAGCGGGCAGGCAACACCCACCTGAGTTTGCTAACACCTCTACCGATCCTATGACCAGCCTCTCCCTTTTTTTCCTGCAAGACAAAACCCTTACCTCACCTTCCTGCCTCTTCCCCATTGTAAACCTCATAACAGGCATCAGAAACCAGGATGATTTTAGCCTGATCATCCCCCAGATACTGGTTATCTGAATAAACTTTCCAATCCTTGCAGCAACTTTTGGACTTTTGAGTCATTTGTTTAGTGTGAGAGGACAAGCTGAGCCTGGCTGCCAGTAACATTCCCTCTTGGTAGAACTCTGACTGACATACCCTGTTTATAATTCTATAGATTGACTGACTCATCACCAGTGTCAACACCTTTCTCTCCTCCTTATCTGTATTTCTTTCTTTCTTAAAGAACTATAAACCTTATAGTGTAGGAGAACAAAAATTCTGTACTTACTTTTCCAGCATCTCTTGATGCTAGAAGTTGTCCCAAGCTGTAGTTCTGGCCAGGGAGCTGTACAAATCTGCTGAGTGAAGTATTTTCTCAAAAAGCTGTTTTTCTAAGACCAAGAATAGCCAAAGCAATGCTGAGCAAAAAAAAATAAAGCTGGAGGTATTACTCT